>NC_056733.1:477987349-477994849 GCF_019279795.1 Protopterus annectens | reverse complement strand
CAGTGAATGTTTGCATATGCTTAGTTTACATATTTGATAAAATATTCACCCATAAACTTGTTTGATTATGAGAAACATTATAAATCAATGAGGAATAAGGGAAATCTGAGTGCCAAAATCTTAATGTTATGCCTAAATCATAGCAGTTGAGAGGTATGGTTTTGTCTATGTGTAGTCTTATTTTTTTAATCAAAAGCCTTTGAGATCATATTTTAAACTAATCATAGTAAAATGGTGTCTCAACATCATCTCAAGGAAGTCAATAGTGGCACAAGCCTCGAGACTACAAAGTTACAATGCAGGTTTAATTCCACATAGAATGCCAGCATGCTCAGAAAACAGGTAACCATCACAGCTTCTTCTCATCTGACTAGGAGACTCTGTGCATTATGGGTGCTCAGCAGTCTTAAAGGAACAATCACATTTACACACACACACACACACACACACACACACACACACACACACACACACAAACATGTATATATATATATATATATAAATATATATATATATATATATATATATATATATATATATATGTGTGTATATCTACTTACCTTTATCGAATGGCACTAATATCCATGTGAATAATGTCAGCACCAAATGATCAACCTTATGAGCATCGACACACTAGTAAGCATGCACTGAGCATTAATCTCAGTGCATGCAAAAATCTTAAAGCAAAATTAAAAAGAACCCCCTGCTAATTATATATTCTGACTCTAAGATTAAACAATTCTCAGGTAAAGGACAAATTCCCCAACCCCAAGAATCATTTGATCTGCTATTTTTGTCAACAGGTGTTGCCCATCTGTTTAGTTGACCACGTTGTGTTGACTAAACAGATGTTAACAAAAGTGCTGTTCCATAAAATAGCACCTTTCATATACATAGTGTGTGTGTGTGTGTGTGTGTGTGTGTGTGTGTGTGTGTGTGTGTGTGTGTGTGTGTGTGTGTGTGTGTGTGTGTGTTGGTAACTGAGCAAAAAAATGCTATCATAGCATCCATCAATAAGAGGGAAGAGAGAAGTTCTTTCTAAAAATTCTTGTCTAGACATATGGTAAGTGTAATACACATAGTTATTTATTTATTTATTGACATTTGTTTACTGGGATAGTCTACTGGGCCATTAAGAGTCAATTTTTAGTGGAGGCCTAGAGAGAAAAGCTCAACAGAAAAACATGAACATACAAGAGAATATTACAATATGATAATTTTACAAAGGATATGCCATAGGTGAGAAATAAATAATTAGACAAATTAATGGTAAAACAGAAGTTAGGTACAACTAAATACAAACTTAAACTGTAGAATAACATAAAAAAGGCTAAGTATTATATTAAGTTACTGCAAAAAAGTGTAATTAAGTTATCACCAGACATTTAGTGGATAATGATCATTGAGATAGGAATATCTTCATGAAGTAAAGGCAGTCAGGTTTTAAAGGGTGGAGGCTTAGTGTAGATGCAGTTCCAGATAGAAGAAAAGTAATGTTGTAAAAAAGTCTTAAATGAAGTATGATTCTGATTGGTTCTAATGATTAATGATAGGGTAATCCAGGATCTGGCTACAGAAAAGCCAGCCAGCAGATAAGTTTGGCTTCTTGACCTCCAAAAGGTGTTGATATTCTAATCTGAGAGACCTTTTGGGATGGTAGTAACTAAATAGTGAACTAATAGCAGGATAGTCTAAAGTTTTATAAATTATTTTATGTGCAGTTGTTTGTTAATTGCAGGTAGGAGAGATAGTTTGGAAGTCCAAGCCAGTTTAGGGAGTGTAGAGCTGTGCGGTGATGGGTATAATGTTTGGTATTAGTAGCAAACTGGCAATTTTGTGATAACATGTTTCAGGCTTTGTTTGTAGGGAGGATTGTAAGTTAGTAAGTAATAGGGCACCATAGATAAGAGAGGGAAGCAGATAAGTGGTAGCAAGGGCTTGTTTAGTAGAGGGACTAGGGAAGTGTTTGTACCTGTAAAGAATGCCACACTTTTGGTGTGTTTTGCTAATGTTGTGATGAATGTACAGGTCAGATTTTAGATGTTCATCTATTACTACTCCAAGTATTTCGGTGTGGGTAACAACTTCAATTATAGTGTTGCTTTAAGGAAGTATGGTAAACTGGGCTTTGTTTAGGGACATTGTTTTTCTTAGGGATAGATAGGATTAGCTTGGTTTTATTTGAATTAAGGGACAGATGATTATTGTATAACCAGATCTCTATGGGGGTAAAGACCAGTTGGGTAATTTGTTGAAGATCAGACATGGTATCAGCAGAACATATAATAGCAGAGTCGTCTGCATATTGTATGAGAGATCCCTGACTGAATGAGGACTGGAGGCTATTAATAAAGGTACTGAAAAGAAAGGCCCCTACTATAGAGCATTGGATTTCACCAGTAGGGGGTGTGAAGATATGGAGAGAAGGAGTTTTGCCATTTAACTGCCTGTTGTCTGTCTGATAGGAAACTTGAGAATCAGTTTAGAGAGGAGGGGGAGAGACCAATTTTTGAGAGCTGGGCTAGGAGTAGGGGATGAGAAACAGTATCAAAAGCTTTTGCTAGGTCAAGAAATAGGGAGGAGACAATTTTACCTGAGTCACAGGCTTTATTAACAGTGTCCATGAAGGATATCAAGGTGGTCATAGTACCATGACTTGGTCTAAATCCATGTTGTGTGGTGGATAGAATATGGTTATGTAGTAGAAAGTTTAGCAGTTGTATATGTATACATGCTTTCGAGGATCTTGGAGACAGAAGTGAGAATGGCTATAGGATGGTAGTTGGAGATGTCACTAGAATTGCCACCTTTATGGGTAGAATAAATGCTTTTTTCCAAATTTTTGGGGCATAGGATTCTAGGATGAATCAGTTCAGGTGCACTGGCTTCGACTGCTAGTTTTAGATATTCAGTTGGTGGGTTATCAGCTGCATTCAAGCTAGGTTTGAGTTTAAGGAGGAGTCTTTTTATTTTAGTAGCTGGAAGGGGATTAAGCTTGAATGTGGGTGTAGGATGGGCCACAGCTGCATGGGGATGATGAGATGTTGTAGAGGAAGACAAGTGGGAGGAGGTGGATAGTCCTGATGGCCCAGTATAGCTTGTGCTGCAGTGTGGTTGAAGGTTAGCAGTGAGGTTTGCTATAGTAGTAATAAAGTGAGAGTTAAAGAGATTGGTTATTTGTTGTGATACTTCATCTGGATGTGGACATGGTTTGCTTATTTTGCCAGGGTTAAGGGTGATGTAATGGATGTCCAGATTCTTTTGGAGTTATGCTTATGGTTGGTTTGAAGTTTGAAATAAAACTTTTTTTGTCCTTGGTTACTTGTTTTTTTTTTTTTTACCTGGGTGCAAAGCTGTTTGAAACTCAATAAGTCTGGCAGATTTTAATTATTTGCCAGTGTTTCCAAATTTTGTCCCTAGCTAGCATAAGTTCTTCAGTTGGTTTAGTTAACCAAGGGGCATGGTTGGTTTTGGTCCTTCTTGCATGAGGGGGTGTAAGGCTGTATAATGCTTCAAGAAATATTGTATTAAAGAGGTCCACTGACTCATCTAGTGGTAGGCTTTTTAGAATACCCCAGTTCATATTTTTTTTTATTTTACTGATAAATGTCTGTGGCTTGAAGGTAGTAATTTCTAGTTATTTTATAATGATGTTTTCGAAAGGAGGGAGCTGTTCAATGGATAAATGTGGGGAGATTGTTACTAAGTGCATTAGGGAGTGTACCATCTGAAGAGATTTTATTTGGATCAGTAACCAGTGTCCGGTCTAGGATATTACCATTGTTATTATTCCCACTAAATCTGGTTGGAGTGGTAATAAGTTGTGTGAATTTAAATAGGATGATATTTGAGGAAGGATACTTAACATTCTTGAATCCATTGTAGCCACTTCAGGAAAGGATTTCAACTTTATATGAATTTAAACAGCAGATTTTATGGCAATCATTAAATATCAATTTTCTACCCATGAACATAGCAGCATTCTCTGTATCATTCTGGCAAACAAATCTTATGACCATGAACAGTCACTCATACTGGTACATAGCTTGTTGAAGAGAGTTAGATAGTTAACATTTTCACTGTATTTTCTAATGTCTTTAGGTGAGTCAGCCTGGATAACATTTAGTACAGTCACATTAAGATATGAGGCACTCTGGGCAGCTTTATGACTTATTTCACTGTCAGAGCTTCCACCTTTACCTCACATAAATGGCTGTAGCAGTACATTTGACAGAAGTTGTGTGCTTCTGTTTGTTAAGGACCTCCTTATCCTTAGTTTGAATAGATGGGCATAGCTGTATGATACCCAGCTTTCTGCTTGAGATTCTTCAGGAATGTCTTGGAAATGTTTCTAGAAATGTCTTACAATTACACCATCATACTTTAGTACCATGTAGAACTGTGGTTCATATGCTTTTCTGTACTGAAACATCAGTTGTTTCACATTTTTTTCTCCCTCAGCAGCTTTGGGCACACTGGTTAGCCTGATTGATAGGATTTGGGTGAAATATTGCATGTTATAGAAGTGTTTATAAGTATCCTTTGTTCTTCTGTCTTTTTTTTTTTTGTTTCTTTGTTTGCTGACAGATTTTAAAGGAATAGTCTTTGGTTTCAGTGTAGGTATTATTATACTGTTCTGATTTATCTACCAAACATTTACCGTGTGTGTCTTACTCCAGTAGCACTGTGAAGTAAAGCAATAAGATGTAAGAGCTTCATTAGGATCAGACTGAGGAATAATCTTTGAGGATCAAGCTGGAAAAGCATCTAATTGGCAGTTTTGACTTTCTTTCAGGAGCTCCATTAGACTGAGGACAGTGAGGACTTGATAGAGTATATATAAAGACATAATCCTCAGTGAATTGTTGGAACTCTGTAGATACGAACTATCTATCATTATCTGTGATCAGTTCATTTAGCACATCATATTTGTAATTCATTCCCTGAGATTCAGCAAAACTTTCACTGTTGGTGTTAACTGCCCAACACAATTTGGTCAACTCGGTGAGAAAATGTAATTCAGAGACAAATATGGATGCAATGAGGAAAACCTTATTATCGTCTCATTGTGATGTCACTAAACCAAATATTGTGTTGTCAGACTTGGGTATATAAGTGTTATCCCTAGCACCCCATGCATTACATTGACAAAGGTACCCCCAATGTACATTGTACATTTTTAACACAAGCATCTGTACAAATCAGTGTGATAGTTAAATGACATAAAATCCTTTACAAAGCTCCAGCTAGCTATGCTTGCATATGTTAAATATGCACTGCCCTACTCTCTCTAGCACAGATGGCACTTCTGCGTATCATCATTTATTTATTTATTATTTATTTCACATTTGTTAACCGGGTTGGTTCAGCTGAGCACAGGCCCATTTCCAGTGGAGACACAAGGAGAAAAGCTCCAGACAAAAAATGTACAAAAGTTATTTAGTTTAACAATTGTCACATAGTTAAGAAAATAATAAACATAGGTACAATTTTCACAACTAATGTTAATATATACACACACAGCTGAGGAATACATAGTCAGAGAAAAGTAACATGTACAATAAGACTTGTAGTAGAGTCATCACAGATATAATTAGAAAAACTCAAAGATGGGTCTGTCCATAGACCCAGGTCCTTAACTGAATCCACAATTTCAATTACTGTGTGCTGTATTAAATATTCATCCTTCAGTCTATGCCTACCAAATCTAATATGCTTAATTTTTGTTATATTTATCAGCACAGAAGCTGAGCTTATGTGGTGAAAGGACATTGTATTTTAGGTCGATTCTGTAAATATGGTGAAGACTATGTTTTCAAGGATTTTCCCTTAGGATGGGTAGGATTGAAATTGGCCTAAAAATGTTGGGGCTTTCAGATCTGAGCTGTTTATGTATGAGTTTTGTTATTTCTTGTTTCCAAAGTGTAAGCATTTTTTTTGGAGGAGAGACAAAGGTTGTATAGATGGTGAAGGGTAGGAAGCATATTCTCACTGCATAATTCAATAAATCAAGGTAAAAGAGGGTCTCCACATACTGATAAATTTAGGGGTGGTTTGTCAATATATTTCCCAATTTATTTTGACTGTTATTTTTTTTAAGTAAAAAAAAGGTAGAAATGGGGGCTTTGGATTTGAGGATTGGGAGGTCTGTGTACAATGTGGGGATGGAGGATAGTGAGAGAATTTATTAAGGATGTCTGTTGCTCTAAGAGTACCACTAAGAGTGAGAATGAAGTCTTTATGTAATACAGTGCTTACATGGAGTGTTTCATGCCAGACCATTAATGAGGTTCCAACGTTTTTTTTTATTTCCAGGCTATTTATCAGTTAATTTCAAGCAGAGCAAAGGAAGTTAGCTTTATGCCTTCCAGTGATTTTTTTCAGCTTCTGAGGATATTTGATGTTTTTTTTCTGTTTTATTCAGGGTTCACTTATTCAGCTATCATTTAAAATCAGGCTTAACGCTTATTTGTGAACCAGTTATAATACATGCATCTACTTAGTCTGGTTAGTCTAGGGAAGTATTTCCTGCAGGTTGATACAGAAGAGAATGCTTTCCTGAGCTAAAGCTGGGTCTGGTGAGCTCTTTAATTATTGCATAAGGCCAATGTAGGCAGTTAATTACTTCAGACTTGGTAAGGTTGATGAAACTGTGCCTGAAGTCACTGAGGATGATGATGTCTCTGTGATTGTAATACAGATAAGAGTTAAAAAGTTATCTTTCCAAAGCTGGAATATGGATTGCCTTTAACCTCCTTTGCATTTTCAGAGAATGAGGTCTCCTCATCCTATAAAGAAAAATACATTGATTGTATAAGGCCTATCTGATCAAGTCTTAGAGACTACGCAAGCCATTGCAAGTATTATTGTAACTTATTCCAAAGTTTGCGAATGTTAGGGTGCAGGCTATGCAGTCCCCTTCATGGGGTATGGATGTCTTAGTTTCACATAAAAGTGTGTTTGATGAGCTGTTCATCTGATCACACAGATTCAACTGAACAGGTTTTGACCACTGCAGGGGAATGAAGTTAACTAGATTCAGGATGTGCAGTGTAACTGTCATTATTTGGAAGGAGTATCATTCTGTCTCCTCTTGAAAGGGCAAACTGACCTCATATAACATGACTACACCTAGTACTCAGTACACATACACTCAGACTGCTGAGTCTGCATCACTGTCCTCCCATCTGCCAGGACATTAGTGCTTTAATCCATCTCCTTCCCTGAAATCTTATAATCCAAATGGCTTGCCCTTTGTACTACCCAGAGCTTAGAATAAGGTTAGAAACAGAGTTTTACTACACCTATCCCTTCACGATCCAGGGCAACATTGCCATATATATTAGAAAAATTCACCTCCTTGTCTGTTTCAAAGTTTAGCATGAGCATTTATTTATATTTAGTATTTACCTTTAGACATTTATTGACCAGGAAAATCTGACTGAGTCCAGAGTACCCGTTTTCATCGGAGGCCTGTAGAGAAAAAGTGCATCTATGGGA
>NC_056733.1:477857349-477979849 GCF_019279795.1 Protopterus annectens | reverse complement strand
GTTTAAAAAGTTTACAATGCCACTGAAAAAAATGTACATCATATTATGTCAAGATGTTACTGAAAATGATCACTTTATTATTATATTGTGTAAATGGCTATTAACACAATTATTGTATGTTGCTGAATTAATTAGTCTGTTTTACTATATGTTATTGCTGTTCTTTGGCCCAGGTCATGGCTGTAAAGGCTTTTCAGATCAGTCCACTTACCCAGTTAACTAATAACAGATGCATAAATATGCTTTGTCCTATTAAACCACTGTAAACACTGCACAAAATCCAAGAGAGTTTAATCCTTAAACAATGTAAATAAAAGATAACATTCAGAAACAGGAGTCTTAGATATTGCAAATCCATGGGAAATATGCAAATTTTCACTGGAAAATGTTTGAGCTCACTGGTTCATGAAATACACAGATGTCTTTGATACCAAAAGTCAACAAACCAGACTCCAGAGGTTATGGACATGTTTTAGCCTCATTATGACCTTATCAGAATAGCATAAAGAGAGAATCAGACTTAAGCTGTAAAGCATTTAGTGTAATAAGATGTCTCTAAGGTGTTTGTCCCAGTGATGAGTAAGGATATGGAAACAAGAAAGCAAAGCTCTAAAAGCATCTAAAAGCAGATGTATCCAAGATCTAGCCAGAGAGACCCTGGCAATGATAATTCAGGAAAATATAACCTTCATAGCTTACTTAGGTTCATAGGTTAGTACTAAGCTAACTGCCCTTGTGAGCCATTTTAAGCCTAGCCAATTATCCCTTGTGAGACTCAAACCCTGCACTTTGTGTTTGTAAGGCAAACACCTTAACCATTAGGCCACCCTCCCAATCCCTTACTTACATCAGAGTTGTGGTATTGTTATAGTTTAACTATACTATATGCACAGATGCTTATATTATGTATAAACTATGTGAATGCCGATACATATTACATGTGCATTTAAATTTATATATTACTGCAGGGCAGATATACCCCCACCCCATAAAATCTGTCCATACAAATGAGTGTGGTCCCTCAAATCTGGATAATGCTATTTGTAATTGCATCTCACAAAGTGTAGGTCTGGAAAACACCCGAATCATTACTGGCCATACCGCTTAACCTCTTAGCATAAGAAATCTGGACAAAGCCATAAATAAAAGTGGGGCAGAGGCCCAGAAATAGAGATGATGTTTAAATATTGCTCTTACAAATTTAGAAAGTTGATTAAATAACAAGTTTTCAATTAGCATGAATTTTTTGAAGGTTATGAAGTCTGAAACGCAGATGTCTGTCATTATTTCCAAACTTCAATCTTTAATGATTTGCCATTAATTTGACAGAAAACCACAATTTTATGAAAAACAAACCAAAAATATGAGGTAAAAATCTGGACATTCTGTGAAAATCTGTACAGTTGAGAGGTATGTACTGGCTAATAAGTCTCACTTCTGTCTTAGAAAAGGTGATAGTAAACATCTGTATTACATGCTGGCGAAGTTCTTAAATGTATATTCTCTTTCAGACAGGCTACAGCATTACTTTCTGTGGCAGACATCTTACCTGTATAACCTGAGCTAATTATGTGACTGTGTTACTACAAAGATATCTAATGGGAGCTCCTAGGACAGGTAGAATAGCAGAACTGCAAGTGCAAATTTAGGGGAATATATGCTAAGCCCGAAACTGTGGTATTTGAGAACATTCACACTGGAGGGAAGAGTATACTAAGTGTGAAAGTGTAGGATTTCAGTGAATTCTGACTGTAGGGGTGTGTATACTAAGTCATGAAGGTGTGGTATTTCAAAGTATTCAGACAGCATATATAAATAGCTTTGATAAGAGTGGCACAGTCACCCTTCCATGTTGAGAGTATGGCAGGGGAGGGGGGCAAGTTCTTGTTAGAAAAACATTTTAAAGGCCTAAAGTATATTTTGGAGTTTTTTCATTTATGTTTAAATCCGTTTATTTTTTGAATTGTGGGGACTGACAATATAGGGTCCTACAATTCTGATAAAGAGCCTTGAAAACCATGAAAACAAAGTGTATATGGATGTCAGCAAGATGTTGGACACTGTACTTCACAACATTTATTTATTTATTTATTTATTTATTTGTTCATTTTCAGTCAAAGGATATGGAGGGTGAGCACAGAAAGGTGAGGTGTCAGAAATCACTCTGGGGCAGGATCAGAACATCACTTTGTTCCCTCATGACAAAAGTAGTTATGCCAGATGGAGGTCATACGTTTGACTGGAATGTGATGTAACAAAAGTAGTTATGCCAGATGGAAGTCATACTTTTGATTAGCATGTGAAGTAACCAAAGTAGTTATGCCAGATGGAGGTCATACATTTGATTGGAACATGATGTAACAAACACTTATGCCAGATGGAGATCATATATTTGATTGGTTTGTGATATAAGAAAAGTAGTTATGCCAGATGGAGGTCATACATTTGATTGGGATGTGATGTAACAAAAGTAATTATGCCAGATGGAAGTCATACATTTGATTAGCATGTGATGTAACAAAAGTAGTTGGGACGTGATGTAACAAACAGGTATGCCAGATGTTTGACTGGTTTGTGATATAAAAAAGTAGTTATGCCAGATGGAGGTCATGCGTTTGATTGGGATGTGATGTAACAAAAGTAGTTATGCCAGATGGAAGTCATACATTTGATTAGCATGTGATGTAACAAAAGTAGTTGTGCCAGATGGAGGTCATACGTTTGAGTGGGATGTGATGAAACAAAAGTAGTTATGCCAGATGGAGTTCATATGTTTGATTGGGATGTGATGAAACAAAAGCAGTTATGCCAGATGGAGGTCATACGTTTGAGTGGGATGTGATGAAACAAAAGTAGTTATGCCAGATGGAGTTCATATGTTTGATTGGGATGTGATGAAACAAAAGTAGTTATGCCAGATGGAGGTCATACGTTTGATTGGGATGTGACATAAGAAAAGTAGTTATGCCAGATGGGGTTCCTATTATAACCTCAAACTTGTAAAAGTTTGAATGTCACATGTTCGACACCATATGATCGAACTTTTACAGGTTCGAAAGTTAAAACAAATGGTTTTGTACAGTGCAGAATGGGAAGATTTCCCTTTTCTGCGCTGAAGTGCGATCTCGGAGTTGATATATTTACGTAGCGGGGGTGTGGGGGGGTGCAGGGGGGCTTACCACCTGCTCATAGCATTTAGGTAAATTTTTCTTTTTTCTTTTTTTTTTTAATTATATATTCGATGTTTCAAACTTTGCTCATATGGTGTCAATTATATGAGGTTCAAGGTTTTGAAACTTCGAGTATATAGTATAGACCTGCCAGATGGAGGTCATATGTTTGCCTGGGATGTGATGTAACAAAGGTAGTTATCCCAGATGGAGGTCATACTTTTATTTGGGATATGATGTAACAGTTTTGGGAGCATAAGTGGCAACTGATGTTGAGTGCTGAAGTATGGAAGTCTGCAAAGACTCATAGTGGCAATTTAGGGAAATATCCCTGTTTATAAGGGGTGTTCCTCTGCTTCCATCTCTGTCAGTAGAGCAACATGGTGACAGGAGTGCTGTATTTTGTATAAATACTTTAAGTTGGTGTCAGATACAAAAGTAAAATCTGGAAATCTGATGTTCAGTAAAGGCCTCAGTGTGTCCAGTATTTGAAAGGCTTAATTTTGCTTACTGAAATTATATATAGAGAAAACATACTGCAAATGAAAAAAGAAAACAGTGCGCTGCAGAATAATTACTTCATGAGCTGTTTTTGAAATTTGTCTCCACTAAGTTAAGAGTAAAAGAAAAAAGCAGCACACATAACTGAAGGGATCTACTTAATGCCCAGACTACTACCAATAGAACTCACCTTGTATGGGAACAGTGGGAGATGGATGGAGCTCATAGAAGTAGGGGCACATAATGGAAGGCATCTGCATAATGCCCTCACTACTACTAGTGGAACTCATCAACAAAGAATATACTGGCAATGTAGTATTCAAACACTAACAGTTTCAAGAAAGTTTAATGTGTGTATATGTGTTTCTTAAAAGGTTTAGCATTCCAACATTTTCTGCTGAAAGACATGAATTTATCTATAATACTGTAGCCACAAATGTATCCTGTTCTGAGGGAGCATGCCATCTGTAAGCTAGGAGAAACAGGAAGTGCACTAATAACAGATATGTATTTCGCAGTCAGAGTCTCAGAAGAACTGAGAAAGATCAGTAAAATCTAGATGAAATAACAAACACACTGACAAGATAATTCACTTATAATCCTGCTTCATTAAACCAGCTGGAAAGGGCAGCCAAAACTTAGTGTCTGAAATCCAGCAGCAATTTCTCAGACAGAGAAAATCAGCTGTCTTGTTGATTCTTCTGTAAACTGAACTGTACCAGCAGGGTCTGTACTTCATCTGAAATATGGGCAATCACTGAGCATTCTTTGGCAGAAACCACACAAAACAAATCAAGATGCTAATCCTGTAAAACGTTCAACAAAGAAGAAAATTCTAGCAGGGTCTCCTTGTCAAACTGCCGCTTTTGCCTGGCTCCTGCTATATTTTCATGATCCAATAGTCTGAGTCCCAAACCTCCAAGGAATTAAAGTGTGATCAGGGGAAATATATACTAGATCTAAAATCTAAAATGTATGTTTCTTTGAGAAGTCCCTTTTTTCAAGATACATTGATATATATATATATATATATATATATATATATATATATATATATATATATATATATATATATATATATATATATGGGTCTATATCACCATATCGAATGGTGATAATGCTGAACGCCAAAAATATCGAAAGTTCACGAGAAAGAACTTGTGTTTTTGGGGACGCGGTACAGTGAGGATTGGGATATTTGCCCTTTCCTCACTGTAGTGAGACCTTGGAGTTGGAATATATATTTAGCCCCCCACAATAGCAAGTTTGTTCTCGTGAACTTTCGAAATTTTCAACGTTCGGCATTATCACCATTCGATATGGTGATATAGACCCATATATATATATATATATATATATATATATATATATATATATATATGCATATATATATATATATGTATATATATATATATATATATATATATATATATATATATATATATATATATATATATATATATATATATATATATATATATATATATATATATATATATATATATATATATATATATATATATATATATTCCTTATATGGGTGCCATAGATTTGGTTGTGTGACTGTAGAGTTAGTATATTTAATATCCAGGGGTGGTGTGGGGGTAGAGTCCACATATAAGGGCTGTGGGGGGAATCCCATATAAAAGCAACGTTTTTGGTTATGTTAGGTGATCAGGAATATAATACATTTGCTTCATTTGTGATCACTTTACTTTGATGGGGTTTTTTTGTAGATGAAGAGATCCCTGATGAACCTTGTTTAATGCATTTACTGTCAATGAAAGTTTATCGGCAATCTGAAGACACGTACTCATATATATAAAACTATATATGTATGCATGTTAGTATTTTCAAAAAACAGTATAATCGTATGTAATACAGCCCACATATTATTATATCAACATTGTCAGCATCCTGCATGCTTAGTAATAATTTAAAATTACAGCATCTTTATTCTATACAAAAAAGCTGAAGTGCAACTAAAACTTCTTAAAAGTTATGTAATGTTTCCAGTATCCTCAGCACTCAGAGTTGCATTCACACAGTTGACGAGAGCAATGGCTTAATAAAAGAAACAACCAGAAATCCAGAAAACATAAAAACATATAACAGGTAACATTTTTTTGCAGGGGAGGGTCCAGCTTTTCTGCACCACCTTAAATATGCGACCACTGAAGTTGCTAACCCTTGAGAGGAAAAGGTCATACCTCTTTCCTAGTGCTGTGAATTCTCCCACACAGAACACGCTGTTATATTCTGACTGCCATCTATATTGAGTGTAACAGTAAATACTAACATTCCATCCACTCATATGTAGAAATGGAACCTACTGTAATGCAGTTATCCAACTGAAGACTTCAAAATAACTATGATGTTCTTCATATTGATCAATGCTGAAGTAGCCTAAGCTATATGGGCTATATCCTGATAGGATATAACAGCTGGCCAGATTCCAAAGCTTCAGGGCACTTTTCAAGTACCCAAACCATTAGTCAGCTCATACTGAACTAAAGAAATATTTGGGTGCCATGCCTTTCCAAGCTTTCCTGGCATAGCTACTCTCCAGATTTCAGGATTGGCAATTGGCTTCTGTTGTTCCATTGCTTTGTAGTAAAGTTCCCTTTGGGAAACAGCCTTCCACATTAATTTTTAGTTGTTTAAACTAAGCTGGTGTGAAAAACATCTACTTTAAAGCTATTGAAAAGTACTTTTATTGACTGCCATGTTAGTTTTATGTATTTCTGAATGGATCACATGTTTTTACTTTTGTGGTAAAAAGTTATTGAAAGTTACTAAAAACTACTTTTTCTGTAGAGAAACTGTGTTTATTTTACTTTCTGGGTCTAGGGAAAGTGTTTTTATTGGGAAAAGGTGATTGTTTTGCTACTTTCCTATTTTATTGACTATTGTTGCTATCCTTCCACAAGAAATAGGCATTGTTTTCAGCTTGACCTTGGAACAAACAACCAGTCCCTCTGTCAGATCTTCTTCCAGCCACAAAAAGAAAAAGTTAATCAGGCAGACTTTGATATCACAGCAGGCTGGTAATTTGTCACAACTGCAGGTGAGTGACTTGGCTGTGGCCAATGCTGGTTCCCACTCATTTTTTTCCTTGGAGCCCTCTGGAGTTCTTCATACAGCCAGCATAGACTGGGGTTTAGCCATGGCCATGGTGGCTGTTGGGGTCCCCTCAATGGGCAAGGGAGAGCAACTTTTGTTCGTCATGGGAGAAGGGGCAGGGAATGTGCCCGTGCAAGGCTAGAATGTTGTGCCTATCCCTAGGGAAGCTATTGCTGATAATACTAGGTCTCATTGCTCCAACTTTCTTGTCAATAAACAGAGAACTAAACATTTAACTTTTCCTGTTTCATTTCCTCTGGACAGGAGTAGTTTATTGAACATGGCTCAAGGTCTTCTGGAGGGTAGTGACCCTTCTTGTAATGTGGTTTCTGGTAAAAGGAAAAGGAGTACCTCTTTCTCTGAAGAAATTCAAGACATGGAATTTTGCAGGGTTAATAGGTTAATACTAAGTTAACTGCCCTTGTGAGCCATTTTAAGCCTAGCCAAATTATCCCTTGTGAGATTCAAACCCTGCACCTTGTGTTTGTAAGGCAAACACCTTAACCATTAGGCCACCCTCCCAACCCCAGAATGCAAAGGGACAGATGCAGTTATTTCTCCTCAGGTATCTGATTAAGATTCTGAGGAGAGTATAGTGTCTGAATCTCTGTGTGAAGGATTTACTTTCTCTGGACTGTTTCCAGAATGTAACAGTATTTCAGTGGGAGAATACTGAGGTTTTTCAGTCCATTAGAAAATACTAGGAGTTGCTACAACTGGAATTGCCAGAACCATCATCTATTCTCCAGTGCTGTCAGAATTGCAAGATGTGTTTTTCACACACTGTGGATTCCCCTGACATCCAATCTGCTGTCCCTTGAAAAGCAGATAGAATGTGCAAAGTTCCTCAGTCATTCAAGCTTTTATAGATTACTCCCAAACTTGATCTGTCAAGTATACCTTTAGTAAATTGAGCTGCTGCTAAGCATTTTTTTAATTCTAGCATTGTTCTTCAGACAAGGATGGTAAAATTATTGGTAAGTTTGTGGAAGAAGTGTATGTTTCTGCAATTTTGATTTTTAGAATTTTAAGTTGCTAGACTTATATGTTAAAGTTTATACTGACTAATACTGAAAGTATAAGTAAAGTTTTAGCTACTGTTTCCTCTTGTGAGAAAAAATCTGCTTTGTATAGCCAAGTTTTTTTTCTGTTTCTCAGGTCACTATATATTGTCTGATGAGTGTTTGTGACTCTGTAGATACTGCTTCCAGGGATATTGCTACTGGTACTGTTTTGAGTAGGCTTGCCTGGCTGCATTCTCAGAACCTCCCAGAAGATGTCAAACATTAAATATTGAATTTTCCTTTGGACAGAGATTTAGTTTTTGGACCTTCTGCTGCAGAGATAATCAGAAGGAGTGATGAGAATGTTAAGATGATTCAGAGAATCTCTCAGGTTTTCCAGCCCTCCTTGTCTAAATTTTGGAAGGGATTTTCTGCTCCCTCATCCAGTTCTGGCAAGAAACAGCCCTAGCAGAATGTCGGTAAGTGAACATTTAAAAAGCTATGGCAGGGAGTTTCTGAAAAGAAATCTGGGACAGCCCCCCCCCCAGAACAAAGGACAGTTGGGTAAGGCAGAATGATTATTTAAGGGACCTTGCCCTCCCCCTTCCAGATAGTCTGAATCTCCATTTTTCTATCTGGCAATAGATTGTTTCAGACAAATGGGTTCTGAAGCTGCTCCAGCTAAGAGTAGATGGCAGTGGGTGGAACTTCCTCCTTTACAGGGGGATGCCCTCACATCCTCTGTATCAAACCCTTTGCATCCCTCCTGTCATACATCACGTGTTGTCTTATAATAGAAGCAGTTCTTCCCAATTTGGAAAAGGGTTTTATTCAATAATGTTTTCAGTGCCAAAGTAAGAGAATTCCTATAGACCAGTTCTGGACCTTTCTTTTCTGAATCAGTTTCTGACAGTGTCAAAGTTCAGCATGCTTTCACTTTACAGCCTGTTACATCTCCTTCTCATTTGAGTTTTTTAGTAACATTAGATTTAAAGGATGCATATTATCACATTCCCATTTATCCAGATTTTAGGCATTTCTTAAGGTTTTATGTGTCTTGGAATATATTATCAGGCGTTGTCTGCCTTACCCTTTGGGCTATCCACTGTTCCAAGAGTTTTCACAAAGTGCCTAGCACCTGTCATAGCCCATTGCAGGCTGCACTGTATCCATATTTTTTTCAATATTTAAATGACTTGCTTATCTTTGGAGAGTATTTTTCAAAGTGTCATAAATCTCTCACTTAGGTAAGAAACCTCTTACACAAGCTAAAATTCCAAGAGAACATTTTCACTCCATCACACAGGACTGTGTTTTTGGGGTGCCTACTGGACACCTCAGTACAAACAGATTTTCTTTCACAGGAAAAAAAATAGATCTATATTTAGATTGATGCCACATGTTTTTCACTCAGTCTTATGTTACTGCAAGAGAATACTTCAGGATTCTAGGTCTCATTGCATCCATGATTCAAACGATACCTGTTGCAAGATCCATCACGAGAAAGATACAATGGTATATAAAGTCTCTTTGGTCCCAGCATCAACATCTACTGTCTTTTCAAATTCTAGTTCTGGGATTTGTGAAAACAGAAATCTCTTGGTGGAGACATCAAATATCCCTAAATCCAGGTCTCACATTCTCCACTTCTGCTCCAAAGCTGTCAGTCAGTCACAACAGACACCTAGGAATTTGCTTGGTGATCAGTGTCAAGGGAGATAAAAATGCAAGGTTTCTGGGACATGAAAGACAGATAAAAGCACAGAAACATAAAAAGAGATGCTAGTTCTTATAAAGGATGTCAACTCTCTGAATCATTAGTGGTCCCCAGGACGTCTTCAAGTAGTTACAGACAATACCATAGTGATATGGTACCGAAACAAGCAAGGGGGAACCAGATCTTACCCATTTTGCAGACCAGCCATGTTAGCATGGGATATAGCTTTACAGCACAGTCTCACTCAACAAGCATCTTACATTCTATCAGAGCAAAACTGTGTGGCAGAAAAGTTGAGCAGGGCAAGAGAAGATCCTCACAAATGGAAACTAAATCAGGGGGTCTTCCAAGACTTGATCCATTTGTGGAGAATTTCTCAGGTAGACCTTTTTGCCTCCTCTCTAAACAATCAACTGGCAAAATTCTGATCCAGGACTCCATACAAGAAGGCCTGGAAGACAGTTGCCTTTTCTTTTCCTTGGACAGGAATGTTCCTGTATACTTTTCCACCCTTTTCACTGATATTCAGGTTACTTCTGAACATTTCTGAAGGAATCTGCATTGATCACTGTGGTGACTCCCTTCTGGCCTAGGCAACAGTGGTTCTCCCTTATTTTGGAACTGGCCAGGGGCAATTACCAAAAGCTTCCTCACATTTTGGATTTGCTCACAGAAGAGCAGGGGTGTTTCATGCAGCCCCACCACAAACAACTGCAACTAACTGCCTTGGTGATAGGGTGTTAATACCTTTTAGGCACTGGTTTTCTGTGGATGTGTAGCAGGTACTGATGGAGGCAAGAAAGCCTGCTACTATAAAAGTATATATATATATATATAAATGGAAAAGGTTTTCTAGTTGGTGCCAACAAAATAATCAGCACCCATTCAGGGCTAGTATTTCTCTGGTTTTACAGTGTTTGTGTGAGTTACTATTCTATGGTCTGTCTTCCTCAACTATCAAGGTTCCTTTTTCAGACATTTCAGCATGTCTGCCCATACAGCCCCTTCTTGTAATGCATTCTCCTATGTTGTTGAAAGAGGTGCTATATAAGAAGCCTCCCAGAAAACTGGTGGTTCCTCCTTGGGATCTTAATATTGGGTTAGAGAAGGTAACACTTGCTGTATTTTAATTAGTTTTCCCTGCTGACTTGAGGTTCTTAACATGGAAACAGTTTTGCTGATTGTTCTGACTTCTGGAAAAAGAATATCTAAGTTGTACACACTTATGGTTAGTTAGCCTTATTGCATTTTTCACAGAGACATTTTTTTGAGACCTAATCCTTCGTTTATGCCAAAAGTGGTTTACTTTAAACCAAACTATCCATCACACAGTTTTCTTCTTCTTCCCATAACTTAAAATGAGGGTGAAAGGGTATTTCATACCTTGGATACCCACAGACAATCTGGGTACTGTCTTGACAGCACAAAATCTTTCTGAACTTCCGATGAGTAGTTAATTTCTTGAGAAGGTAAGAAGAACAGACAACCTGTGTGAAATCAAGCTATTTCCAAATGGTTTTCTCAGACAATGATCTTTAGTTATTCCCACCCATGCAAAACTATTCCAGGTAGAGTCAAGGTCTTTGGCTTTATCTGTGGCTTTTTGGAAAAGGTTGGCATCTAGAAGTATTCTAGAAGCAGTAACTTGGTACTCTGTACATACTTCTACAAAACATTATAAACTACATTCCTTTTCCAAGTCTAGAACATGCTTTGCTAGGACCATTCTTAAAGGGTTCCTGACCCTTCCCCTTCCACCTGCCAGACATTCTAAGTTGCAGTAATCTACTCATATAGCTTAGGCTACTGCGGCAGTGATCAATATGAAGAACATATACATAGCAATAGATGTTTGAATTATCGCTATTGCAGTAGCCTCTCCCTCCTTCCCTCCACCCCCTCATAGATTTTTTGGGTGTGTTTTTAATGCCACAGTATGCTATGCATTATCATCTCAGAGCTTAGCCCCCCTCCCCCTAAGTTGTCATGAAAGTTCTGAAGGGCTTGGAGCCCAAACCTGTCTATATATATATATATATATATATATATATATGTATATATATTTTTTTTTTTGTGTGTGTGCAGTAGGGGCCCTGAAGCTTTGGAAACTGGCTAACTGTTATATCCTATGCAATATATAACCCTTATAACTTAGACTACTGCAGCACAGATCATTTGAATACCTACTGTTATAAGTTTACTTACACAACTGCACTTTACAAAATGCAAAGAAAGCAGTCAAGTATTTAGACAAACAATTCTATCTTTAGGTCAAAAATACACAAAAACACTCCATCAGAAAAGTCACAATATTATTGGAAATTAATTAAATTAATAAAAACTGCTAAGTGCTTAAGAACAGTTAACATGCTTCTGTTTTTTAATAATAGTTTTGCTGCTGTTATAGAAATAAAGCGACCACCAGATATACATATTTTTTTATTTATTTAACATTTGTTAACTAGGAAAGTCCGACTTTGAACGAAGCCAATTTTCAGCGGAGGCCTAGGGAGAAACGCTCCAGAAACGTCTTTATAACGTGGGAGGAAACTGGAGCACCCAGAGGAAACCCACACGAACGCAGGGAGGACGTATACGTATAAACATATTAGGTTTATGCACAAGCATATCTGGTTTTCTTCATTAATATCCAATTTATTTATTCACCCATATATTTAGATTGTATAGCAGTTTACCTCATGTTTTTGCAGTGCAGCACCACTCCCAGGGTCATATTTTCGTTGACAAAATTCTTGTCTGTTTTTCTATCATTATTGGTATTCCATTAATAATTTTAGTTTTGTATACATTATATTTCTTCCCCTCAAGAAAAAACAAAAGCTGGATATCACACTCCTTAATTAAATATTTTCTTTTGCACCCCTTGGTTACATTACTTGAGATATTTATCATATCTTATAAACTTACTATTGTTAATCTATCACCTGTTTATTCACAATGTTTCATTCCCTCCACCATCAAAACAAGTAAATATTTCCCATTATATTGCTCTAACACAACAACCCAGCCACTGGGGATGCACAAGCCAGTACATTTCTTTGTGCCAGTCCCAAGCCCAGATAAATGGGGAGGGTTACATCAGGAAGGGCATCCGGTGTAAAACCTCTGCCAAATGACATATGCGGACAACAATACAGATTTCCATACAGGATCGGTCGATGCCTGGGCTAAAAACGACCGCCACCAGTACTGTTAGCCAACTGTTAGCTGGCGGAAATTAGGCTACTGTTGGCCAAAGGAGAAGAAGAGGGGGAAGCCATGCCCAAAGGCAGGAAGAAAGGAGAAAGGTTAGGAGTTTAGTAGTAAGGGTAGGAACTTTGAATGTTGGCAGTATGACTGGTATAGGAAGAGAGCTAGCTGATATGTGGAGAGAAGGAAAGTTGATATATTGTGCGTGCAAGAGACCAGATGGAAGGGGAGTAAGGCCAGGTGTGAGGGTGGGTTCAAATTGTTCTATCATGGTGTGAATGGCAAGAGAAATGGAGTAGGGGTTATCCTGAAGGAACAGTATGCCAAGAGTGTTTTGGAGGGGAAAAGAGTGTCGGATAGAGTGATGTTTATGAAGCTGGAAATTGATGATGTAATGATGAATGCTGTTAGTGCATATGCCCCACAAGTTGGGTGTGTGATAGATGAGAAAGAAAATTTTTGGAGTGAGTTGGATGAAGTGGTGGTGAGTCTACCCAAGGGTGAGAGACTGGTGATTTGAGTGGATTTCAATGGGCATGTTGGTGAAGGGAATAGAGTGGATGAGGAAGTGATGGATAGGTATGCTGTGAAGGAGAGGAATGCAGAAGGTCAGATGGTAGTGGATTTTGCAAAAAGGATGGACATGGCTGTGGTGAATAAGAATTTTAAGAAGAGTGAGGAGCATAGAGTGACTTACAAGAGTGGATGAAGATGCACACAGGTAGATTATATCCTATGCAGGAGGGCCAGTGTGAAGGAGATTGGAGACTGTAAAGTGACAGGGGAATGTGTATTTAGGCAGCATAGAATGGTGATCTGCAGGATGACGTTGGTGATCAAGAAGAGAAGGAGGAGGAGTGTGAGAGCAGTCAGTGCCAAGCATTAAATGGTGGAAGTTGAAAAAGGGTGATTGTCCGGTGGAGTTCAGGGAAGAGTTAAGACAGGCACTGGGGGGCAGTAAAGAGTTAATGAATAGCTGGGTAACTACAGCAGAGCTGGTAAGGGAGACAGCTAGAAAGGTCCTTGGTGTGACATCTGAACAGAGGATGGAGGTCAAGGAGACCTGGTGCTGGAATGAGGAAGTACAGGAGATTATACAGAGGAAGAGGCTGGTGAATAAGAAGTGGGATTGTCAAAAAGATGAAGAAAGTAGACATGAGTATAACGAGATGAGGCGCATGGCAAAGACAGAGGTGGTGAAGGCTAAGGATAAGGCATATGGGAAGTTGTATGAAAGGTTGGAAAAATAAAGAGGGAGAAAAGGACCTGTGTTGATTGGCTAGACAGAGGGACCGACCTGGGAAAGATGTGCAGCAGGTAAAGGTGATAAAGGATAATGAGGGAAACGTGCTCACAAGTGAGGAGAGTGTGTTGAGTAGATGGAAAGAGTACTTTGAGGGGCTGATGAATGAAGAGAATAAGAGAGAGAGAAGGTTGGATGATGTGGGGATAGTGAATCAGGAAGTGAAACAGATTAGCAAGGAGGAAGTAAGGACAGCTATGAAGAGGATGAAGAATGGAAAGGCTGTTGGTCCAGATGACATACCAGTGGAAGCATGGAGGTGCTTAGGAAAAGTGACAGTGGAGTTTTTTAACCAGATTGTTTAATGAAATCTGGAAAGTCAGAGGATGCCTGAGGAGTGGAGAAAAAGTGTTTTGGTACCTATCTTTCAGAATAAGGGTGATGTGCAGAGCTGTAGTAACTACAGAGGGATACAATTGATCAGTCACAGCTTGAAGTTATGGGAAAGAGTAGTGGAAGCTAGGTTAAGAAGGGAGGTGATGATTAGTGATCAGCAGTATGGTTTCATGCCAGGAAAGAGCACTACAGATGTGATGTTTGCTCTGAGAGTGTTGCTTGAGAAATACAGAGAAGGTCAGAAGGAGTTGCATTGTGTCTTTGTGGCCTTAGAGAAAGCATATGACAGGGTGCCTAGGGAGGAGTTGTGGTATTGTATGAGGAAGTTGGGAGTGACAGAGAAGTATGTAAGAGTGGTACAGGATATGTACGAGGGTAGTGGGACAGTGGTGAGGTCTGTGGTGGGAGTGACAGATGCATTTAAGGTGGAGGTGGGATTACATCAAGGATCAGCTCTGAGCCCTTTCTTATTTGCAGTGGTGATGGACAGGTTGACAGACAAGATCAGACAAGAGGCCCCGTGGACTATGATGTTTGAAGATGCCATTGTGATCTGTAGAGAGAGTAGGGACCAGGTTGAGGAGACTCTCGAGAGCTGGAGATATGCTCTAGAGAGGAAAGGAGAGGAATGAAGGTTAGCAGGACTAAGAATATATGTGTGTGAATTAGAGGGAGGCTAGAGGAATAGTGAGAATGCACGGAGTAGAGTTGGCGAAGGTGGATGAGTTTAAGTACTTGGGATAAACAGTTCAGAGTAATGGTGAGTGTGGAAGAGAGGTGAAGAAGAGAGTACAGGCAGGATGGAATGGGTGGAGAAGAGTGTCAGGAGTGATTTGTGACAGACGGGTACCAGTAAGAGTGAAAGGGAAGGTCTACAAGAAGGTAGTGAGACCAGCTATGTTATATGGGTTACAGGACGTTGGCACTGACAAAAAGGCAAGAGTCAGAGCTGGACGTGGCAGAGTTAAAGATGTTAAGATTTGCACTGGGTGTGACGTGGATGAACAAGATTAGGAATCAGTATATTAGAGGGTCAGCACCGGTTGGACGGTTTGGAGACAAAGCCAGAGAGGCGAGATTGTGTTGGTTTGGACATGTCCTGAGGAGGGATGTTGGTTATATTGGGAAAAGGATGCTAAGAATGGAGCTGCAAGGTAAGAGGAAAAGAGGAAGTCCTAACATAAGGTTTATGGATGTGGTGAGAGAGGACATGCAGGTGGTTGGTGTGTCAGAGCAAGATGCAGAGGATAGGAAGAAATGGAAACAGATGATCCACTGTGGCGACCTGTAACGGGAACAGCTGAAAGAGAAGAAGAAAAGATATTGCTCTAACACAACATAAGCTGTATCCCCCACTAAAGCTTATCCAGAATGCACTTAACACTCATTCCCCCTTTCTATTCACCACTCCTATTCTTCGAACACATTACAGGTTTTTCTTAATAATCCCAATATTCCCCAAATCAATGTTTATTTAAACTCTTTCTTGTTATCATTTTGATCACTCATAATGCATTGTTTCCTACACACCTTATGTCTTGTGACCATCCTTACAAACATTATTCCTGATATTCTTTTTTACTCTTCATTCCAGTTAATTATGCATCCTTGCTCGAGTGTACGCTTCCTTTTGACCCCATTAACTTTCTAACAAGAAAGAAATCAGTGACACTTCTCTTAATGAATTCGGTAAAACTATTTAGTACTTTTTCCAATCTAAAGAGAGAGTATGATAAGTGCCATAATGCAACATTTTCAGTGGACTATTTTTCTCTTTTTTTCTCTTTTTACCCCTTTCTCTTTCCACATCGCCAGTCAGTAAGCAAAGGGCCAACTTTATGCCAACATACATACATAGTATTGAGTTAGTGTTTACTCAGTCAAATCTCTGAAGTATTGTTTTCCTCAATTCATTCAACTCACCCTGAAATCATTTCTTTTTGAAACAAGAACCCTTATTTCATATTTTAACAATCCTTTGTATTTTTACCTGTATAATAAGAATTTTTTGGAAACATTTTTGAATTTTGCTTATCATTCATAAAGCCATAAGATTTTTATGAACAGAGGTTCCTAACATTCAAAAAGTAATACAAAATCTTTAGGCTTTCAGATATTCAATATGAGTCTCATAAATTATATTGTACTCCTGAACACACAGAGCAAAATTTCCTTTAAATACAGTTATAGCTGTCTTTCCGGTGTAGGATAATATCTCACTTCTTCTGTTAACACTAAACTATGCCACATTGACCACTGCATTGCTTAAAAAGTTCTTATAAAGGATTTCAACTCTCTGAATCATTAGTGGTCCCCAGGATGTCTTCAAGTAGTTACAGACAATACCATAGTGATATGGTACCGAAACAAGCAAGGGGGAACCAGATCTTACCCGTTTTGCAGACCAGCCATGTTAGCATGGGATATAGCTTTACAGCACGGTCTCACTCAACAAGCATCTTACATTCTATCAGAGCAAAACTGTGTGGCAGAAAAGCTGAGCAGGGCAAGAGAAGATCCTCACAAATGGAAACTAAATCAGGGGGTCTTCCAAGACTTGATCCATTTGTGGAGAATTTCTCAGGTAGACCTTTTTGCCTCCTCTCTAAACAATCAACTGGCAAAATTCTGATCCAGGACTCCATACAAGAAGGCCTGGAAGACAGTTGCCTTTTCTTTTCCTTGGACAGGAATGTTCCTGTATACTTTTCCACCCTTTTCACTGATATTCAGGTTACTTCTGAACATTTCTGAAGGAATCTGCATTGATCACTGTGGTGACTCCCTTCTGGCCTAGGCAACAGTGGTTCTCCCTTATTTTGGAACTGGCCAGGGGCAATTACCAAAAGCTTCCTCACCTTTTGGATTTGCTCACAGAAGAGCAGGGGTGTTTCATGCAGCCCCACCACAAACAACTGCAACTAACTGCCTTGGTGATAGGGTGTTAATACCTTTTAGGCACTGGTTTTCTGTGGATGTGTAGCAGGTACTGATGGAGGCAAGAAAGCCTGCTACTATAAAAGTATATATATATATATAAATGGAAAAGGTTTTCTAGTTGGTGCCAACAAAATAATCAGCACCCATTCAGGGCTAGTATTTCTCTGGTTTTACAGTGTTTGTGTGAGTTACTATTCTATGGCCTGTCTTCCTCAACTATCAAGGTTCCTTTTTCAGACATTTCAGCATGTCTGCCCATACAGCCCCTTCTTGTAATGCATTCTCCTATGTTGTTGAAAGAGGTGCTATATAAGAAGCCTCCCAGAAAACTGGTGGTTCCTCCTTGGGATCTTAATATTGGGTTAGAGAAGGTAACACTTGCTGTATTTTAATTAGTTTTCCCTGCTGACTTGAGGTTCTTAACATGGAAACAGTTTTGCTGATTGTTCTGACTTCTGGAAAAAGAATATCTAAGTTGTACACACTTATGGTTAGTTAGCCTTATTGCATTTTTCACAGAGACATTTTTTTGAGACCTAATCCTTCGTTTATGCCAAAAGTGGTTTACTTTAAACCAAACTATCCATCACACAGTTTTCTTCTTCTTCCCATAACTTAAAATAAGGGTGAAAGGGTATTTCATACCTTGGATACCCACAGACAATCTGGGTACTGTCTTGACAGCACAAAATCTTTCTGAACTTCCGATGAGTAGTTAATTTCTTGAGAAGGTAAGAAGAACAGACAACCTGTGTGAAATCAAGCTATTTCCAAATGGTTTTCTCAGACAATGATCTTTAGTTATTCCCACCCATGCAAAACTATTCCAGGTAGAGTCAAGGTCTTTGGCTTTATCTGTGGCTTTTTGGAAAAGGTTGGCATCTAGAAGTATTCTAGAAGCAGTAACTTGGTACTCTGTACATACTTCTACAAAACATTATAAACTACATTCCTTTTCCAAGTCTAGAACATGCTTTGCTAGGACCATTCTTAAAGGGTTCCTGACCCTTCCCCTTCCACCTGCCAGACATTCTAAGTTGCAGTAATCTACTCATATAGCTTAGGCTACTGCGGCAGTGATCAATATGAAGAACATATACATAGCAATAGATGTTTGAATTATCGCTATTGCAGTAGCCTCTCCCTCCTTCCCTCCACCCCCTCATAGATTTTTTGGGTGTGTTTTTAATGCCACAGTATGCTATGCATTATCATCTCAGAGCTTAGCCCCCCTCCCCCTAAGTTGTCATGAAAGTTCTGAAGGGCTTGGAGCCCAAACCTGTCTATTTAGACAACCCAGCTTCAACTGACTCTATATATATATATATATATATATATATATATGTATATATTTTTTTTTGTGTGTGTGTGCAGTAGGGGCCCTGAAGCTTTGGAAGCTGGCTAACTGTTATATCCTATGCAATATATAACCCCTATAACTTAGACTACTGCAGCACAGATCATTTGAATACCTACTGTTATAAGTTTACTTACACAACTGCACTTTACAAAATGCAAAGAAAGCAGTCAAGTATTTAGACAAACAATTCTATCTTTAGGTCAAAAATACACAAAAACACTCCATCAGAAAAGTCACAATACTATTGGAAATTAATTAAATTAATAAAAACTGCTAAGTGCTTAAGAACAGTTAACATGCTTCTGTTTTTTAATAATAGTTTTGCTGCTGTTATAGAAATAAAGCGACCACCAGATATACATATTTTTTTATTTATTTAACATTTGTTAACTAGGAAAGTCCGACTTTGAACGAAGCCAATTTTCAGCGGAGGCCTAGGGAGAAACGCTCCAGAAACGTCTTTATAACGTGGGAGGAAACCGGAGCACCCAGAGGAAACCCACACGAACGCAGGGAGGACGTATATGTATAAACATATTAGGTTTATGCACAAGCATATCTGGTTTTCTTCATTAATATCCAATTTATTTATTCACCCATATATTTAGATTGTATAGCAGTTTACCTCATGTTTTTGCAGTGCAGCACCACTCCCAGGGTCATATTTTCGTTGACAAAATTCTTGTCTGTTTTTCTATCATTATTGGTATTCCATTAATAATTTTAGTTTTGTATACATTATATTTCTTCCCCTCAAGAAAAAACAAAAGCTGGATATCACACTCCTTAATTAAATATTTTCTTTTGCACCCCTTGGTTACATTACTTGAGATATTTATCATATCTTATAAACTTACTATTGTTAATCTATCACCTGTTTATTCACAATGTTTCATTCCCTCCACCATCAAAACAAGTAAATATTTCCCATTATATTGCTCTAACACAACAACCCAGCCACTGGGGATGCACAAGCCAGTACATTTCTTTGTGCCAGTCCCAAGCCCAGATAAATGGGGAGGGTTACATCAGGAAGGGCATCCGGTGTAAAACCTCTGCCAAATGACATATGCGGACAACAATACAGATTTCCATACAGGATCGGTCGATGCCTGGGCTAAAAACGACCGCCACCAGTACTGTTAGCCAACTGTTAGCTGGCGGAAATTAGGCTACTGTTGGCCAAAGGAGAAGAAGAGGGGGAAGCCATGCCCAAAGGCAGGAAGAAAGGAGAAAGGTTAGGAGTTTAGTAGTAAGGGTAGGAACTTTGAATGTTGGCAGTATGACTGGTATAGGAAGAGAGCTAGCTGATATGTGGAGAGAAGGAAAGTTGATATATTGTGCGTGCAAGAGACCAGATGGAAGGGGAGTAAGGCCAGGTGTGAGGGTGGGTTCAAATTGTTCTATCATGGTGTGAATGGCAAGAGAAATGGAGTAGGGGTTATCCTGAAGGAACAGTATGCCAAGAGTGTTTTGGAGGGAAAAGAGTGTCGGATAGAGTGATGTTTATGAAGCTGGAAATTGATGATGTAATGATGAATGCTGTTAGTGCATATGCCCCACAAGTTGGGTGTGTGATAGATGAGAAAGAAAATTTTTGGAGTGAGTTGGATGAAGTGGTGGTGAGTCTACCCAAGGGTGAGAGACTGGTGATTTGAGTGAATTTCAATGGGCATGTTGGTGAAGGGAATAGAGTGGATGAGGAAGTGATGGATAGGTATGCTGTGAAGGAGAGGAATGCAGAAGGTCAGATGGTAGTGGATTTTGCAAAAAGGATGGACATGGCTGTGGTGAATAAGAATTTTAAGAAGAGTGAGGAGCATAGAGTGACTTACAAGAGTGGATGAAGATGCACACAGGTAGATTATATCCTATGCAGGAGGGCCAGTGTGAAGGAGATTGGAGACTGTAAAGTGACAGGGGAAAGTGTATTTAGGCAGCATAGAATGGTGATCTGCAGGATGACGTTGGTGATCAAGAAGAGAAGGAGGAGGAGTGTGAGAGCAGTCAGTGCCAAGCATTAAATGGTGGAAGTTGAAAAAGGGTGATTGTCCGGTGGAGTTCAGGGAAGAGTTAAGACAGGCACTGGGGGGCAGTAAAGAGTTAATGAATAGCTGGGTAACTACAGCAGAGCTGGTAAGGGAGACAGCTAGAAAGGTCCTTGGTGTGACATCTGAACAGAGGATGGAGGTCAAGGAGACCTGGTGCTGGAATGAGGAAGTACAGGAGATTATACAGAGGAAGAGGCTGGTGAATAAGAAGTGGGATTGTCAAAAAGATGAAGAAAGTAGACATGAGTATAACGAGATGAGGCGCATGGCAAAGACAGAGGTGGTGAAGGCTAAGGATAAGGCATATGGGAAGTTGTATGAAAGGTTGGAAAAATAAAGAGGGAGAAAAGGACCTGTGTTGATTGGCTAGACAGAGGGACCGACCTGGGAAAGATGTGCAGCAGGTAAAGGTGATAAAGGATAATGAGGGAAACGTGCTCACAAGTGAGGAGAGTGTGTTGAGTAGATGGAAAGAGTACTTTGAGGGGCTGATGAATGAAGAGAATAAGAGAGAGAGAAGGTTGGATGATGTGGGGATAGTGAATCAGGAAGTGAAACAGATTAGCAAGGAGGAAGTAAGGACAGCTATGAAGAGGATGAAGAATGGAAAGGCTGTTGGTCCAGATGACATACCAGTGGAAGCATGGAGGTGCTTAGGAAAAGTGACAGTGGAGTTTTTTAACCAGATTGTTTAATGAAATCTGGAAAGTCAGAGGATGCCTGAGGAGTGGAGAAAAAGTGTTTTGGTACCTATCTTTCAGAATAAGGGTGATGTGCAGAGCTGTAGTAACTACAGAGGGATACAATTGATCAGTCACAGCTTGAAGTTATGGGAAAGAGTAGTGGAAGCTAGGTTAAGAAGGGAGGTGATGATTAGTGATCAGCAGTATGGTTTCATGCCAGGAAAGAGCACTACAGATGTGATGTTTGCTCTGAGAGTGTTGCTTGAGAAATACAGAGAAGGTCAGAAGGAGTTGCATTGTGTCTTTGTGGCCTTAGAGAAAGCATATGACAGGGTGCCTAGGGAGGAGTTGTGGTATTGTATGAGGAAGTTGGGAGTGACAGAGAAGTATGTAAGAGTGGTACAGGATATGTACGAGGGTAGTGGGACAGTGGTGAGGTCTGTGGTGGGAGTGACAGATGCATTTAAGGTGGAGGTGGGATTACATCAAGGATCAGCTCTGAGCCCTTTCTTATTTGCAGTGGTGATGGACAGGTTGACAGACAAGATCAGACAAGAGGCCCGTGGACTATGATGTTTGAAGATGCCATTGTGATCTGTAGAGAGAGTAGGGACCAGGTTGAGGAGACTCTCGAGAGCTGGAGATATGCTCTAGAGAGGAAAGGAGAGGAATGAAGGTTAGCAGGACTAAGAATATATGTGTGTGAATTAGAGGGAGGCTAGAGGAATAGTGAGAATGCACGGAGTAGAGTTGGCGAAGGTGGATGAGTTTAAGTACTTGGGATAAACAGTTCAGAGTAATGGTGAGTGTGGAAGAGAGGTGAAGAAGAGAGTACAGGCAGGATGGAATGGGTGGAGAAGAGTGTCAGGAGTGATTTGTGACAGACGGGTACCAGTAAGAGTGAAAGGGAAGGTCTACAAGAAGGTAGTGAGACCAGCTATGTTATATGGGTTACAGACGTTGGCACTGACAAAAAGGCAAGAGTCAGAGCTGGACGTGGCAGAGTTAAAGATGTTAAGATTTGCACTGGGTGTGACGTGGATGGACAAGATTAGGAATCAGTATATTAGAGGGTCAGCACCGGTTGGACGGTTTGGAGACAAAGCCAGAGAGGCGAGATTGTGTTGGTTTGGACATGTCCTGAGGAGGGATGTTGGTTATATTGGGAAAAGGATGCTAAGAATGGAGCTGCAAGGTAAGAGGAAAAGAGGAAGTCCTAACATAAGGTTTATGGATGTGGTGAGAGAGGACATGCAGGTGGTTGGTGTGTCAGAGCAAGATGCAGAGGATAGGAAGAAATGGAAACAGATGATCCACTGTGGCGACCTGTAACGGGAACAGCTGAAAGAGAAGAAGAAAAGATATTGCTCTAACACAACATAAGCTGTATCCCCCACTAAAGCTTATCCAGAATGCACTTAACACTCATTCCCCCTTTCTATTCACCACTCCTATTCTTCGAACACATTACAGGTTTTTCATAATAATCCCAATATTCCCCAAATCAATGTTTATTTAAACTCTTTCTTGTTATCATTTTGATCACTCATAATGCATTGTTTCCTACACACCTTATGTCTTGTGACCATCCTTACAAACATTATTCCTGATATTCTTTTTTACTCTTCATTCCAGTTAATTATGCATCCTTGCTCGAGTGTACGCTTCCTTTTGACCCCATTAACTTTCTAACAAGAAAGAAATCAGTGACACTTCTCTTAATGAATTCGGTAAAACTATTTAGTACTTTTTCCAATCTAAAGAGAGAGTATGATAAGTGCCATAATGCAACATTTTCAGTGGACTATTTTTCTCTTTTTTTCTCTTTTTACCCCTTTCTCTTTCCACATTGCCAGTCAGTAAGCAAAGGGCCAACTTTATGCCAACATACATACATAGTATTGAGTTAGTGTTTACTCAGTCAAATCTCTGAAGTATTGTTTTCCTCAATTCATTCAACTCACCCTGAAATCATTTCTTTTTGAAACAAGAACCCTTATTTCATATTGTAACAATCCTTTGTATTTTTACCTGTATAATAAGAATTTTTTGGAAACATTTTTGAATTTTGCTTATCATTCATAAAGCCATAAGATTTTTATGAACAGAGGTTCCTAACATTCAAAAAGTAATACAAAATCTTTAGGCTTTCAGATATTCAATATGAGTCTCATAAATTATATTGTACTCCTGAACACACAGAGCAAAATTTCCTTTAAATACAGTTATAGCTGTCTTTCCGGTGTAGGATAATATCTCACTTCTTCTGTTAACACTAAACTATGCCACATTGACCACTGCATTGCTTAAACAAAACTTTATGAAATCTTTAGCTTGTGGCTACATTCCACTACATGAGAAATCTTACCTAACTGAAGTGAAAAGGGTTGGTTTTGGGAAAAGTGTAATGAGACATTGAAAACAAAAAAAATTGCATTTGTGGCACATTCAACAAAAATAAAGTTTAAACACATTTTTTTGTAAACCTCAACTGGGATTTATTATCATCATCATCATCATCTGTCATTTTCTTGTCCATTTCTCTTCAACATAATTCAGCTTATAAATGTCCAGTTTTAAACAGGAGGGAAGAACTGTTTGTTTAATGGCACCTTCAATAAAGAACTCAGGTTAAAAACCTTTGTTCACCCCATTCTGGGACTCTACCAGTGTCTGAGTCTATATTGTCCATGCTTACTCTGATACTACAAAGTTTACAATCCAACTTCCTCTATATACTAATTTATATACTGCAGTTTTCAATCTAGCTAAACACTGTGAGCAATCTTGAATCATATGTCACTATTTCAGAGTAATCTTTTCAAACTAGAGTTTCCCTCTCACTCATTTTACCCTTACCATATGCCTCAGTATCCCTTAACTGAGTCATATCCTTTCCTATTTGTTCCATTTTCAACAACATCAGTCTCACTGGTAGCTCCTTTATTTTTTCAATCAACTCTTCAACAGGGATACCACCAACACGTTTACATTCGCAATTACGTTTAACACTGCAAGAAATGACAACTTAAATGTCAGTCCTTTATATTCACAGTCATTTATTAAATTCACAAACTGAAAATGGTTCCTTAAAATTATCTTGAAATACTTTTTCTTCACAAGTACAATTATCATTGTTGCAACCAACTTTACAGTTGGATTCCAAAATTTCTGCAACACTTTGTCTCATAACAAGTCAAAAACTCAATATTGGCCTGTTTTTCTAAACTTGACCTCTGTTTTCAGCAGAAGCAAGAATTTCTTCAATGCAGCACCCAAGGTGCCTTTAGCAAAATCAGTCTATTCTGCTATTTTACCTCTCACATAATCTGACAAACCACTTTTCTCTGCTCCCTCTAAAATGGAATATAACCTTAAATTCTTTCATGCTTTATCCTGCATTCCACTAATCTGATATTAATATGATCAAATCTCTTAACTGTCCCTGCATACTGTTCCTGAATCTCTGTCATTTGCTACCTCATAGGCTCCATCATCTCCCGTTGGCCGTGTAGGTATTCTGTGTTACCAGTAGTGGCAACTTCAGGAATTCTCATGTAAACATGACACATACCCATCTGACTCAATACCTCAGTTCATACTACCTCCAATCGATTAGTAAATGTAGTCACATTTAGTCTCAGTACATTTTAGTCTGTTTGGATGGCGAATGTTGAACATCTTGTTGACTTGAGTCTAAATGAAGGCCAAGGAGTTGCAGATCAGGCAAAGGTGGACTATACCCACAAATAAATAGAGAGAAACACATTTTCTATTACTATAGCTACAGAGAAGACATTTTGTACAATAAATTAAATGGAATAACAAATAATACAAACATCAAAATATCACTAACATTATTATTACTTTTTTTTCCCAGCAATTATGGAAAGGCATTGGATGCATAAACTTGGCATTGCAGCAGAGGGTTGTTCTGGAAGAAAAAAGGTGAGATGTGAGCTATCAAAATAAAAAAAAAATGAGATAATACTGAACAGCGGTATTATATGACACTATGGCTGCCAGATCAGTCTCTCTGCTGGTGATCTTTCAAATTTGTCCTCAAGAGTTTCCTTTTAGAAGGGCATAATACACAGTCTGGCAGTTTGTTTCATAGCTTGTCTTTTAATATCGGAAATCTGGGATTGATAAATCTATTTTTGGGTTTTGTTATATTGACTAGTTTCCCCATCATTTTCCTGAGCTCAAGGGAGGAGTGTCTGCACAAAACAAATGTTAGTGAGAGCAGTCCCTTTATGGAAATATTACTGTTTGTAAGCAAAGGTAACTGAACTATGGCTATATGTTGATGAAATTCTAATTTATGAATATTCCTGCAGGAGAAACAGTGATGAGTTTTACTAATGTGACGAAATAAAAGTTTTGAAATATTACAGTAAACATTTTTTACAGCTTTTTGCCCTTGTTGTCTGCTCACCATTGGATCTTCTCTTGGTCTGTCAACTCATTCATTCACTTTACATTTCACCAGGCAAGAGCTAACCAAGAGAGGTTATCTAAGCAGCTATCAGGGGTGGTTTTTAGGATTTTCAATTTTCTTTCCATTCCTAACCTCAATGCACCAGGTGAGAGTCTGGGGAGAGGATATGTAATGCATTGTCTACTGAGGACAGCTCATCATTTTCATTTGGGGCATTCCCTTCAAGGAGCCTTGCCATTTCCACCTGAGGCACAGTCTGTGCTCTGTCTCTCTGGTCTCCACCAGGGAGATATCATCACTATGTGTCCCTCTGAGGTACACACAGACCCTGCCCTCTCAGTGAGAGAAGCAAGCAGGCCATGCCCCTCCATTACTGCCCCTCTCTGTCTGGCTCCTCCAGCACTAGTGCAACTAATTGACCAGGTCACCTAGGATACAGTCAGTGCTCCATCTTTCTCTGCCACCAGATCAGGAAGACATTTTATAATAGATTTAATCAGGCTTGTACTGAAGAGAAGATGAAATCCCAGCTTGGAGATGGGATGAGTACAAAATAAAGAGATGCCTGTAGAAAACCTTGCAGAGTTGGTTAAGACTATTTGGGCCTTTTATACCTTGGTCAGTTTTATGTTTGTTTTTCTAACAATATTATTTCATGATGGTCAAACTTTAGTTGATTAGCCAAAATGAAGCCCAAGATCCTTGTAGTGGCAACCTTTTCAACAAGGCAAAGATTCAAAAACCTTTGCTAATTGTCTGCAGCTTCAGTAGCTTAGTAGTACAACAGCCAGAATAGTGATCCGGAAGGTCTAGGTTCAATTGAAGCATGTGCTACTTTTGTGCTGTAGTCCTGAACATTGACCAAGGGTTTTGTCTCTAACAGTTTCTACCTGATATTGCAATTTATTTGAGTTCTAGTTCCGGGAACATGTTGATGTATTCTCCCCTTTACTCTCTTTGTCTGATTACCTGATTTACTGGGTTGGTGGGCAGAAGGCACTTCTCCACTTAGTTCTGTATGTGCTTCATTGTAACCTGGATGGGAAGGAGTGAAAAAAGGAGTCTGGAGACCAATCCACTTACCTGTGGAAAATATAATAGTTAAAAAGATAGTTAAATATATAAATAAAATTGCATCTGTAATCACATTTCTCTGTTGTCATTGGTCATTTTCTATGCATCACATATGTATGAAGAAGACATGATACCTCAAAAACAAAAAAACTTCACCAATTCTCGGTTGCTTCAGTAACTAAGTGAAAAAGCAGCTGGAACTGGGGTCCAGACAGACTAGATACGACTAAGAAAGGTATACACTTTCATTTTGAGCTTCTTCACTCTGATCTCCAAAAGCCTTAATTGAAACAGCAATGCATTTGAGATTTGGATCCAGTACTATGTTGACAAACCCTTGCATTTTCCTTCTTTATCTGATTATTTGAAGTGCTGGGAGAATCTGGTACGTTACATAAATCTATATGTGTCCCTTAGAGAGCTTGGCTGCTGCATGAAAAAGGATCAGGGAACCATCCACTAACCAGGAGAAAACAAGAAGTTAAAAAAAAAAGATAAAATACAAATTTATATGGGAGGGATGATACATGAAAGACTTTGGACAGTTGTCAGCTGCATCAGTAACTTCATGGTAAAGTAGCTGGTGCTGAAGAGTATAGTATGAGTTCTAGTTGAGGAACACATTTCTTTGATGTTGTGCCCTTGGACCTTCACCAGGGCCTTTACCTCCAAGAGATTTAATTGTAACATCAGTTTATCTGAGTTCTAGATCAGGAAGCTTGTTGATGCACTCTCTCCTTTCCAATTATTGTGTGATTGCATGTTAATAAGTATCCATCAAAAGCTTTCTTGCTTCTCAGGATCTGTTAACAGACCCCTGGCCTTTATCAACTGGATGTCGCAACCCTTCTTCCCTTGCTTCATGATTCCCTTGCCTTATAAACAGCATTAACAACAAGTCTAACCACATATATCAAAGCCCATTCATGTCTGCTGTCTTTTTAAACTTTCCTTCTTCTATTTTCCATACTTTCTTTAATTCTATGTAACCAACCTAGAACAGCATTTATGTCCTATTTTTTTGGACTGGCTACTCTCTATGTAAGCACATTTATGCTATTTTAACCCATTGTACTCTGAAGTGTGTGCCTTTGAATCATGTAGGTATCAGTATATTCTGCTCAGCCTCTCATATGTATATGCATGTGCACTGTCTATAAATCCCTCAAATGTTGTTACAGTGGTGTAGCTCAATTACATAGTGTGTCTTTTCCACAACCATTTCTGAATCCCACTACCTGACTTTTTTCTTTTAGTCCTACAAAATCTGTAGAACAGTGCTTTCAAGGTGGCCAGTATGAAAAAAAAAATGGTAAATAAATGATTGTTTTTATTGTATGTATGTATTTGTTAATGAAGTAAGCAAAGTAGGCAGATGTGCCTTTTTATGGATGAGCTGGAAGCACTGTCCAATTAAGTGAATCAGTCACATAACAGGCAAATGGAAGCTGTATGCCAGGAAGTGGTGTATAACATAGAGCTAATATTGCCTGCAATAAAAGTACAGATTACATTTCAAATAATAAACTTTCTCTATCAGCAATAAAAATAAAATTGACTGTGCACTGCTATGCTAAAACAAAACTTTTATGAGGAACTGAAAGGTATATTATTTTATTGAAGCATAAAGAAGCTTTAATTATATGTAAATTTCAACATGTGCAATACAGAGCAGAAGTGATAATGCTGAGGTTTGGGCTATTAATAATAACCACACTGTCCCTCCACATGTCTCAGACACCTGTTAAGGAAATCAGAATAAGAAGTAATGCTATGAGCCTCTTGTTTATTTTTGTGTTGCATTCGTGGGCTGATGGTTTGACAATATTATTAATATGACTGTCATTTTATTATCTCCCCTCATTTTAATTGCCTATATCCCTAATTTGCCACATAGCATCATTCAGGCTGACATGATTTCAATATTTCAGGTTCAGCCTTCCCCGTCCCATAACATTATTTTACATAATATCAACCCATTCCTACTATTTTTATTTAATTAATTTTAATACTGATATAAATCAGATGCAGCTATAGCACACTGATGGCCCTTAAATGTATTTGTATGTGACTGCTATCTTGATCATTACTGACTAAAATGAGAAATTTGATATCAAAGAACTGTGCTTAAGGTGAAAACAGTCTGACATTTGTAATGGGGATCTGCATACATACCTTGTTATATTATGTATTATCAGATAGGAGTACTTATGCTTTTTTCAGTTTGCCTTTAGTGCTGAGCTTTCCACTAATGCCTTTGGTTATTATCTAGGTGCTTTTTGCAGACTGAGAAGATGTTTTCTATACCTTCCATGGGAACTGTATGAGTTTAATTTGTTGACTTTTTTGCCATTTAACTGGGGAAGATATATTAGTTTACCTGCAGCTGGAAGATGCAAGAAGAAATAAATATTAACACATGAATTGTCACTGCTGTTATAGCAGAGTGCATGCTAACTTCATACTAACTATAAGGTAGGAAGGTCTTGTCTGAATATGACATCAGTCAGCACCGCTACCTTAATTCCATTGATTATGAAACTGAATTTGAACATATTTATTAATTTATATTTGCATACCACAGTAGTGCAGTGATCAATATTGACCAATTTCAGGCTCAGACATATCTTATTTTCACACTGATTATGTCAGGAGTTCAAAAGATGAAACACAATGTGATTTTTCTCCAAGAATCCATAGTATTTTAAGGGTATAATTGAAGCATTCATTTATAAAGTGCTTATTGTGGTATTTCTCATTTTTCTCTGTCTACACTACAATTTGCAGTTTTTTTTTCATAATACCCCTATCAATTATTGAAGTCAATACATGCTGTCACTAACATGTTAAGTGCCAGTCAGTATATAGTGTGAGGCAAATCTCATTTGTATTTTCTTTGTGTATAAAAATTGATTTTAATCATACAAGCTGTTCAATTCTTTTTTGGTGAAATACAGTCCCCTAGACCACAATTACCCTGGTATAGTATAATTTAGTACCACCTAGTGTAAATCCCAATCAAGTCATTATAATTCCTCTTTTTGTAAACAAATTTCCCCATTAAACATTCCCCAAAAGATTTGGCATCTCTGAGTTAGAGAAGATGTAGATAATTATCTACCCTTATAGCGCTGCACCATCTTTCTCTCTAGTATTGGTTTTATATAGCTCATGCACCATAACTGTGTTAGTATGGTATTTGATCATTTATAATAGTTTAATCTTAGTTAATAAAGAAAATAATGTGGTATGAGTTTCAGAACTGTGTTGTTACAACTTACCAAATGGACATATAAAAATGAAAAACTTTAGCACTGACAGTATAGCAGCCATGTGATTATGTTTCCAAATTACATTATAAATAGTTACTTGAGCAGTATGTGTACAGTTATTAGATTACAGCTTTAATCAAATGGCATAGTTAAAGGTATGTTATCGAAAACCATAATTTCTTTGGTAAGAAAACATTCCAGCTGCATATGTATTACATGACAGTGTATATTGTATTATAAGTGGGCTGGATATTTTACATTTATCAATATATTTGTTTAAGTTTACATCAATAGAAATACAGACAGCAAAATGTAATTTTTTGAAATATCCATAGCAGTTTTAAAAACACTGAAAATTTATCAGTTGTAACTATCAACAAGCCAACTTTTTTAACATACAAAAAAAAAGAATGCAGTAGAACATAATACGGAATAACATTGTGCAGGGTGCACAATATTTACTTAGAAAACATGCACAGCCTATTAATGTAAAATGGGAAATAAACTTGACTCGTATACTTCACCACAACAATTCTGGTATATTCCTTGTCCATAAATAACTTTTTAATATTATCAAAGAACTTGCATGCCATTATGTACTTAACTACCAAAGAAAATAGCTTTGATTAGATACACCAACATAATCTTATCTTTATTTACAAAAAAACTTTAAATGACAGTATTAATTTCTGTCATGACATATTATATTCCAATAAATTAAATAGATATATGAAGTTGCACAATGAACTAGTGTTTTAAATAAAACCGAATATACTTTACACAAACAAACTGGGAGTGTGCTATGAAAATCAAGTTTAAAAACTAATCAGTACTCAGGTATCTCAATGCTAGTTTTTACAGTTTAAATTTTAAAATGTCATATTTTATAGTGCTCCTTATTTATGTACATATAATACAATTAAATAGCTTACATTTAAGTATGTAATCTCACAATTTTTAATAAACAGAAAAAAATCAAAACTTGTGCTACACATTATCATTCCTTTTACATGCACTAGAAATAACAGAAATGTATGATGCAGTTTGGAAGGAGTCATATATGCATTAAAAGATATTGCAAAATGAATGTAATATAGTTTACGAAAGGATATCCATTTTAAGGTAGGTGAACACACTTTTTTCATTAGTAGGTGGACTGTCACATGCCAGAATGAGGAAAAACCTTACCCAACATACTCTTTAATACAGTTGCATAGAAGAAGCAATAGGTATCTCAGACAAAAAGGCCTGTAATAAATTATCTAAATATTCCATTTTTTATCCTTAGTTTTAAAGTAAAATATTCCAGATTACCCAACACAGTATTAGCCAAAGCAATATAGCCATTAAGATTTGCTTTTCACAATTGTTTTATTGGGGTGGTGAAGTCTTAAATAAAAAAGTCCAGAAATGTCAACATTTTAATAAAAGTCATCTGTTAAAATATTACCATTGTTAACTAAAAAACTGTCATGAAACGAAGTAGTTTACGTCCAAATTTTTTATTAATACCTGAAAGCCCTCTACCAAAAGAATGAATAGTCTAGGAATACATGATTTGACTAAGTCCTTATTAATCAAAAAGATGAGTCAGGCAATTCTATTCTACAGATTTGAGGACCTTGGAACAGATTCTTGTCCATATCTGTAACCTAAATGAATTTTGTACAGTAGTTACTAATGTCTAAAATAGTTTAACTGATCCTTCTGTTAAATACTACCAAAAAATTAAAAGTTTATACCACCATATTCTTTAGAGGTTGACAGTTTAGCAAGGTACAGCATTGCTAACAGATTGTTTCAGACCATATATAAGTACACAGTTCAGAGAATGCTGAGTAAAATATGTTTGGACATATGCCAACAAGTGGAATTAACGAAGAGAAATAATCATGGAAAGATATTCATCTTCAGTATACATATATTTTTTAATTATACAAACTTTTTGTGCAGACCATCTAGTCATATCTTACTGAATGGTATTACAATATTCTAGTTGATTATTTATGTTATGATTACTATTTTGTAAACATTTTATACCTATATATCTTCAATTATTTGATAAATTAATTTCAGAAAGAACCATAAGACAAAGAGAAGAATAAGTATCAGAAAGACAAAGAAAATACATTCCAAGTTTAGTTTATAGGTATCATTTTTTGAATATCATTTGATGGCTTCCAAATTTCCAGTAATATCATCTAAATGGTAATGAAATAGACATTAATGTCATAAGCAAATCTTATAAAAAAATGCAGCAAGATTCGAGATGCTAAACAATAGATTTAGAAAGTAAATAGATAAATAATGTTTCAATGTACAATAAAGGAAAAGATAAAGGGTGTCTGACATGTGCCATTCTTGACTTAGCTAGATTTAGAGTAGTTATTTACATAAGGAAAGGTGCAAAGATAAAAACAATTTTTTTGTTGCTGTATGTAAAAAAAGTCTAAGACACCAGCCTTATTTAGGACTTTGGAAAACTGACTCAGTCAAAAGCTTTTACTGCATTGACATATCAATTACTAAAGAAAATATAAAAAATATGTTTCTGTTTAATCAGGAATAAAGAATCTAACATTATGATCTAGTTTTAATGTTTGACTATTTTTTTTTTAATTTGCATTATTTAGTTTTACTGTTATTATGTTAAAATGATCCAAAAATGGCACTGAAAAAACTGAGATATTTCGGTCCTAATATTAAATACGCTTACAACTTCCCTGAGTTGTGGTCCCAAAGTAACAGCTTAACAAGTCAAATCCTGATATTGAATGTTTGAAAACTACTACCAAATCACCAATAACGAAAAGTCACTAGAAGAGATTCTACAAATTAAAAATAAATTGAACTATGTCTCACACTTTAGTTTGTTGCTCATTTTTTATTGTTAGGGCCATTAACGGATACATTTATAAGGTAGAAATGTAATTGAAGATCAGGCCTCACTACCCAGTCAAAAACTTCAATATACAGCACTACTATCATAATCTGAAGCATGCAGGCTAAAATGCAAAACCAGTAGACACATTTTGAAATCATTATTAGATGATTCAAGAAAAAATAAAAAAGCAGAAATTAGAATAACTCAAGTACAAATGTTGAACTGGCTGCAGAATAGAGAATACCGAGTTAAAATTTAAAATTTGTAGGGCACTGAGATGTGAAATACACACTGAAGTGTGAAGAATGACAGCATTCTTGAATTAGCAAAATTTATCAGCACATTTCAATGTGGCAATCCATGATTAGAAAATTATTCTACTAAACCTTCCAGCCCTTTAACAACTGCTTCCACAGTACCATCCCATCAAGGACAGAACAATAAAACCTTAAGATTTATTAACATTAAAAGTATATCCAACTGAATGAGCTTTTTGCAGTTTTATCCAACAAACATGCTGAAATGCACACCTTCATTTCTGAGTGCAGTCCCCACATTCTTGTAACAACCAAGACCTGGTTAAAACCCAGTATAATAGACATTGAAATCCTTCCACCATGATGTAGCATACCTAGAGCAGACTGTAAAGCTTGGAAGGCTTGTAGAGTAGCTATCATTCCCTTTCAACCTTGATATCTCCCTCTACTAACTCCCTAGTCCTCAGTTTAATAATGCAGAGCTTCTTATTTACTTTCTAAACCTAAACTTACTTAGGTGACTGTGCATTATTGCAGCATAGATCTCTCTGGGTAACAATATCCCCACTGCATAAGACTTGCTTCATTGGGTATCCTCCAACATAAATCAACAAACTTTAATCGTTGGCAACTTAAACATAGATTGGCTATATATCACCTCATACACTTCTACATGCATCATCTTCTATAGTTTTAAATAACTCATCCATATTGTAGCTGGATACGATAAGTACACTAACAGAGCAGCAACACTAGACTGGATGCTTTAATCACACACAGATACTATAGACAGGTTTTGGCTACTGGAGTATTTGTCTTTTGGTCCACTCCTCAATTGTTTTGACCTGATGGCTTGGGTCATACAGCATGCTGAGGTTCACATGCAGATAATAGCCTAACCTTAGGAACATTATCTGACACCTTTAATGACCATTTACCCACCTTTGATATCATATCCTATAACTACTCACCAAAACAACACCGATACAGAATAGTACACAGTATATCAAACTTCAATGCAGAAACATTTAACACATCCCTAAAACTGTACAATTGGCCTATATTAAAATACTTCCACTAGACAAAGCCACATTTGAATTTAATAAAATCTGTCTTACTGCATTGAATAGATTGTTCCCCCCAGAAGGAAAAGAGTAACACTTAACCATGTCCCTACCCCTTTCCACAAAACCAAACAACTCAGGCATCAGAGGAACAAAGCATGGAAAAATGGCAAATCCATAAAAAAACAGGAAACTTTCCAACTCTTTGGAAACTTCAGCATTACAACTAAGCATAGTGTAGTATGACAAAAAAGCCATTTCTGTAACATGGAGGATGTACACCAAAACAGCTCAAAACTCTGCTGGGCTTCCATTAGAAACCTATAGAACCTTGGTCACATCTCAGCTGAATTCATCACCAGGACTGTCCCCAGCCAAAACAGCAAAAAACTTCAATGAGTACTTCATAACCACAGTAACATCACTACTCAAAAACCAAGGCCAGCTGTAACTCATTACCATTACCCCAACCCAACTCAACTTCAACTTGCTTTTTCCTAAAGCCTTTATCTATCTCAACTGTGAAAAATAGCCCCTCAAAATGAAACCCTCCATACTAACCACAGACAACTTCCCACCAGAATACTTCAAATTGGCATCTGTAGCCTTGCCTACACAATAACCATGCTCATAAACAGATTCATTAATGAATATCACATCCCTGTAATCTGGAAAACAGCTTATATAGTGCCTCTCCACCAAAGGTAGTCCTTCCAATGGCTACCCCAATTTCAAAACAATTGCCCTACTACTGCCAATTTCCAACATTCTTGAGAAATGCATGCATATAGCCAGCTGTGGCTCTAAGCTCCTAAAATATGGAATACTATACTACCTCTTATAAGGTGGAACAAATGGGCAAAAAGTGGAACATTTACTAATAGCTAGGGAGGGAGCTCAAAGGATGGTTACAATGTTGTCTTTGTTTTACTGCATACCCAGTTCTTAAAACATTAGAGAGTCTCAGGAGAAATAACTCAAGTTGCAAAAGTCCAAAGCCCCAAATGAGCAAGCCAAGCACCCCCCACCAAAAAGAACATAATCAATCCAGTCAGCAACAAGCAATACAGGTAAGAGCAGGCTTACAACATCATAAATACCATATTGTACCAGAACACCAACAAGCTAAAAAATTAAAGAAACTACAGTTACAGTCAATCTTCCATCTTTAAAACACAAAATATTACACTATATTGCACAATGTGGAACAGATTGGTAAAATGTGATACATTTACTGACAACTGGGAAGGAAGCTTGCACCATAGTTAAACTGTGGACTTTATGCTTAAAAAAGTTATTTAATATCCCATTTTTTTTGCTTGCCAGAATAGTCACTTGGTTACAAAGCAAAATTTTGCTTTTACACTATTTGAAAGACAAATAGTTATACATCAAGTTGTAATATATTGTTTTTTTTAACCACATACCAGTTCTTTAAACATTAAAGACTTGAGTGTACGTTGAAAAGGCAAAGGACCCCCACCCCCACACAAAAATAAGCAAATTATTCTCTTACAAATTCTTAGTTAAAAACAACTTTACTTTTTCTATCTCAGTGATTATTTCAGTTTACCCACTACATTGCTAAGAGTTTGATCTTTGACCTGCACACAAGCTTGCACCCACATGCACAGGCACACATCAATTACTGCCACTTGTTGGGCTGTACACTCTGGATATTTGCTTGAGAACAAGTGAATGAATAAATTTATACATAATAGCCACAAAACGTGTCTCATCAGGGCCATACAGTGCAATACTCCTCTGCCCTCTCAACTTCTTAGAACAGCTCTTAAATAGTTCTCTTATGTATTTAAAAAGTTGCTAGAATAACAAGCTCTGCATTATCAAACATTTTCTGAAAGTTACAAAATCTTAAATAGTTCTCTTATGTATTTAAAAAGTTGCTAGAATAACAAGCTCTGCATTATCAGGCATTTTCTGAAAGTTACAAAATCTGAAACTCCTATGAGTGCCATTATTTAGTGACTGCAATCTTCAACAAATTGCCAGAAAAACAAAAATTTTACATGGAACCAAAGAAAATAATTCCCAATTTATTTGCTCAAGAATTCTGGACAGAGCCAAAAATAATTGGCGGGGGAGACAAAGTCCCCAAAAGGTACAGATTTTAAATGCAATTATTTTATCTGTTAACCAGGTAAACCCACTAGAGAAAGTGCCCCTTTTCAGGGGTAAACTAGGAGTGCTATCTAAGTGAGACAAATGGAGGTGGGAGGACTAAATCCTTGCACTGTTAATTACAGGCAGCAGTCCATTAACAGTTCAGCTCATTGCCAGACAATTCACTTAAAAGAAGAACAGAAGAAGAACAACAGATATTGCATTGACATGTATTTTCTGAACAATGAAATCCCTGCAGTAATTTACCCCCCCCCCCAACATACACACAAAAAAGTAGTAGTAGTTAATGGAGGTCTGGCAGTTTGATGTGGAGAATTTAGACTCCATGGTCTTAATGAGAAGGGTACAAGGTTTGATTCTTTCTACCTCTGCATTTGTCTACTCTGTAACTCTGAGCAAGTCACTTAACCAGACAGCCCTGACTGAAAAGGGTATTACACACACACACACACACACACACACACACACACACACACACACACACACACACACACACACACACACACACACGCACACACACACACACACACGCACATCTGCTGGATGTGTTAGGAGAGACACTGCTATACCTGTATGTGACATTATGATCACTACAGGCTAGTGTGCATGGCATATAGGACACAATCAACACTGTCATGAATGTAACCCAAGCCATCAATGTTGTCAAACAGCTATGTATGTGCTGTGTACATCACAGAAACAGGTATCACACGTGCATCTGGTGTAACACCTTGATGGGTGTTCTGCACCATCAGACAGTAATGTTTATGCAACAAAAAGAATACCAAGGGATGGCCAATAAGATGTGTGACAGCTCACTGTGGCAAAGATGATACACTTCAGTTATCACTGGAAGATTTGTAGGAAGGTACATAAAGAAGGGTGCATTGTACTCAGTTATTGGTGCAATGAAGGCTGTGAACTATGGAGGTATTATGGTTTTTGATGTGGATGTCCTGCATATACTCAATAGTTGTGTTACATACAAGAGAGTAGTTATCATTGTAGCCACATGCTGGTGGACGTTCCACATGGTCTGCTTATAAGGTGTGATGTCTACATTATCCTTGGGTTGTGTGTTTGTTTTTGTAAAGTAACAAATCCCCCCATGCTTTTGTTTCATCTCATGTGTTTTTATGTCTGTGGCACCAATATTTGGTGTGTGCTGAAACACTGTATTTTACTAATATCACAGTTGGAGTCAATGATTGCCCAGAATCTGTAGTCCTCCAGACAGCTGTTTGGACACAGTATTTGTATGTCATTCTTGACATCTGTGACTTAAATAATGGACTGAAAATGGCCTATCAGACAGCCCTGATGTACTGACCTGATCACTGGACCCGAGCGATAGGTCACTTCACACATTTCAACATATTTAGATGCCCCATATGTGATCTAGTGGTCTACCCACTTTCTGATATATGTGTTTATGGCCAAATCTGACAGTGTTGAGTGATTAGCTCAGTGTGGATTTGTATCAAATGCCTTGACCTGGTCAAGTTCCACAGGATGATAGTGTTGTCATCATGCATGCCCTTGATGACCTTTTTGAGGACATCTAACAGATGTGACAGCCAGGATATCACTAGTGTCCATTTAGAAAAGGTCCATGATGACATGTTGGTCTACCTCACTGATGAGGAGAGTCAGGATGTGTCTACACATTTATGCATCAGATGCTGTCCCCCCAATTCAGATGAATTCATGTTGATTTACAACTTTCTACAAGAACATAGTCTGGTTGGAGGAAGTGTTGAAGTGTGTATCCAACAGTGTCAGGTAGGTATATGTTCTGAATCACACTATAGGCTATCTGTGATATTGTCGCAGCCCATTGATTCTGTTTGATAGGCCTGGATGAAGGTAAGACAGTGCATACTGCCTCTTTTGATCTGGCCTAGGGTTTGGGCACAATCCCCCACTCAAGCATCATTGAGAAACTCTCCCAGCTGGGGATTGACCCTTACATCACTGGATGGTTAACCAACTGGCACACTGACAGAACACATACTGTGAAAGTTGGTGAATCAGCCTCTACCAGTAGAGCTATCACCATTGGCATACCCAAAGCATCTTTGCATGACCCTTTACTGTTTGGAACCTATTTCTTGACAGTCCAGGCTACAGTATAGGGCCTTTGGTTTACCAAGTTTGCTGATTCCTACATATTGGGTGCAATCATTAAGTCCACCAGCGATGATAACATAGTACAGGAGGGGCTAACAGAGACAAACGATTGCTGCCAAAGCCACATGGTCTACAAATAAACTCAAAAATTTGTCATTATTTTGTCCTTCTGCAAAGTAGAATTCCACACTATTACAGCTTTGACAACATTCCCCTTATGCTGAAACCCAGTTGTGCAAGACCTGGGAACACGTGTAGATAGCAATCTGAACTTCAACCACCAGGTGTTCACAGTGGTATGGAAAGGCTACATCATGCACTTCATAAGTCAGGCCATTGTATCCAGATCTGAGGATGATATAACAGCAATGTATTTGAGCTTCATCAAAACACTAATAGAGTATAATGCTGCCTTTTGCATGTACCTCAGCAGACACCTGCAGCAGCTGAAGAGACAATAGAGATTTCTCACCAAGAAAATACAGGGCCTACAAACTATGCCATGACTTATGCGGATAGACTGAAAGTCCTATTACTGCAATCTGTATCATATAGGATGAGGTAACTTGTGCCTGGCCCAAGAAGGGAATAATGCAAATCAGCTATAGCTGATGACATCAGTAGATTCTGATGAGAGAAACATGGTAATAGTAGTGTCCCATATGCTGGTGTAAAATGCTCTCTGTAATGTCAAGCAAGTGCACAAACACAAACACACACACACACACACACACACACACACACACACACACACACACACACACACACACACACACACACACACCCCTGTTGACTGCAGTGAGAACAGAGCCTTTATCTATCAAAGTACACTGACTAGAGAACTCTGTATTTAAGGCAAGCGCCACAACTCAAGTCTTACATAGAGAGTGTCAGGCAACAGTTTATAGGTGATGACATTACTTTTGTCTGGGAAGGAGAAAATGCTAACAGCAGTGTCCCACATGCTGTTGTAAAATGCTCTCTGTAATGTCAAACAAGTACACAAATGCACAAATACACACCCCAGTTGACTGCAGTGAAAACAAAACTCCTACCTATCTAAGTACACAGACTAGAGAACTCAGTACTTTACACAAGCATCATGGCACGAGACTGACTTTTACAAGGCTGCAGGACAATGTATGGTAGATGATATCAGCAGTGGATGTTGAAGAGAAGATGTTGGGAGGACTGCATGAAATGGATGTGCAGGCATGTGCAATTGTCAAAATATTCTCAATGCATAGGATTGGAGTGGTAACTGTTGGATACACACCTATGATCCTCTGACTAGATAGACACACACACACACACACACACACACACACACACACACACACACACACACACACACACACCTCACAGTTGACTGCAGTGAGAACCGAACCCCTACTTATCAAAGTACACAGACTCAGACTAAAGCACTCGGGACTTTAGGCAAGTGCCAGGGCACAAGTCTGACCTTTACAAGGCTGCAGGACAACTTATGGTGGATGACACTGGCACTGGATGTTGGAGAGAATATGTTGGAGGCCTGTATTAAATAGATGTGTAGGCATGTGCAAGTGTCAACATATTGTCTATGCATGGGATTGGAGTGGTAACTGTTGGATACATACTTATGCTCCTCTGACTAGACACACACACACACACACACACACACACACACACACACACACACACACACACACACACACACACACACACACACACACACACACACACACACACACACACACACACACACACACACACACACACACACCTCCCAGTTGACTGCAGTGATAACAGGACCCCTACCTATCTAAGTACACAGAGTAGAGAACTCAGTACTTTAAGCAAGCACCACAGCACAAATCTGACTTTTACAAGGTTTTAGGACAACTTATGGTGGATGACATCAACACTGGAAGTTGAAAAGAAGATGTTGGGAGGCTTGCATGAAATGGATGTGTAGGCATGTTCAACTGTAAAGATATTTCAGGTTCTGTATGTTACCAGATTGATGAGTGTGCAATGTGTAGTATTTGGTGGTTATGTTCCAATGTGCAGGTATACTTTAAGAGACAGCCTTACAAACTATATGCAAACAGGTGTCCACATTACTATAAGTATAGGACAATTTGAATGTGTGTTGTTATTCTAAACTTTTGCATGGTAAATAATACATTTGTTATTAATTTATATAGTTTAATTGATATATTTGTGAACAAGTACTGAGAAACCAGGGTTGCAGTGCATGGATGGAGGTAACAGATGGCTGCATTGTAAATATGTAACATTTTCTTAGATAGCGCCTTCATTGTTTTCTGTTTTCACATGTTGTTTCATGTGATGAGCACTAAATGGACAATAAACAAAAGTAATACATGATATTGTCCACTTTTCTTAGCACACTACGAAACAGTAGGTTTGCATGATGGTTGTCAGTGTGTCTGCGTATGCATGATACACATTTCTACTGCTTTCCCTGTTTACGCGTAGTTAAGCAGTGTGAAAATGTGAGGCTCATTGCTAAAATTATGAGAGCTACTATTGAGTGTATGAAACTCACTTGCTGCTGAGCTGACTCTGTGGCACCAGGTGTAAATGCAATGACACGTTTCTTTTTAAGCCCAGATGATATAGGGTTTCAAATCCAGGTGTATATAATACTTTTAAATAAGTAGTGATAATTCAATGAAATCATTCTTTACACTACTTTCACTGTGTGTTACTATGTGTTGGTGTAGCACAGTGTGTTTAAGTAGCATTGCACAGAGATAACCACACAAAGAAAGAGCTGTTCACTCTCACATGGCATTGGTGCATGATGCCAAACTCCATGCAAAAAGAGGGGCCAAAAAGTGAAGGGCTCCATTGTTTTTTTGTTTTTTTTTTGTACTTGTGTGTTGTGTGTGATTCTATTTTTTGCCAGATTATAGGTATTAAAATGGAGTAGATAGCAAAGTGGTGAAATGGTGAGCAAACACATGGAAGAACAAAGGGAAAGCAGTATAGAGATGTGCCGGATGGAGGTAGGAAAGAGCCATAACTATTCATTTCTTCAACAGTGTAAAATGAAAATATGTACAGAATATTAGCTGAATTTGGACTGCCCCTCCACAAACAGGTATGATAACAAAGCAATCATGTTGTATAGCCAATTGGACCAAATCAAGTGTGTCAAGAAGACACGTGTGAAAGAGCTATGTATGAGGCAATATATTTTTTTATGGGACAGGTGACCATTTTTGTTTTTTTTTTTACTTTAGTAAGAGAGGAATGCTGGGTAAGGACCGCTGGTATTTCTGGGTCAGGTAAGTTGGGTTCATGAGAAAACAATGCAAACAGAATAAACAAGACACAGGGACGGTGAGAAACACAAAAGGTTGGGGACACTATAATTGGGGTGAGGGAGGGGATAACGCAAGCTCATACCTGTCAAACATGGGGATAGTAAGAATCTAGTCCTCACCTGCAGGACTGCCATCACTGTCTCCTTACTCTGCTGGCTGCTGGAATGCTTGACGTCTTTTCCTCCTATGGACCATGACAGAAAGCAGCCTCTCCATCTGGTGTAGGTGTATACTAATGGTGCTGTGAGTGACTCTACACACCATCCCTGGCATCTACTGGTTGGTGATGAAATCTCACCTCTGCCAGTACTCCTGGAGGGTACCACAGCACCAGCTGCTGAGGTAGTGCTACCTGATGGCACAGGTAGTGCAGGGGCAGCAGAGGCAGTACTGCCCGGTTGGATACCAGATGTGTTAGACATCGGTGCTGGAGCTGGTGGAGTTGAGTCAGTCTGACCCACTGGGGTTGGCCTACCTCGCTGTGCTGTGAAGCATTTAGAGATTTGTTACAGATGGATAACATGGAGACATTTTGATGACACATAACAGAAAATAAAAAAAAAGAGATAAGGGTTGGGGTGATTGAAAAAAAAGAGAACATTAGTACCATCATATGTGACATACAATGCATTATCACAACTATACAACTATTTTATCTGAAGTACTACATTTAAGTATACACGTCCTAACAACTACAAAGTATAATTACATAATTACAGATTGCTCAAAGTAATCCTTGCAATGTGCATATATTGCACATATGCTTGGTCCAGTTATACAGATTACAGTTAACAGCAGGGCATTTATGCCATTTGTATAGATTTTAATTTATGCAATATTATTAAAGAATTGCAGTATTGTATAGTTGTCATGGTATTTGAGCACACAACATCTAACTACAGTCTTACACTTGACTCTTAAAGTTGGTTTGTGCTACAGACTTATGCTTGCATACCTATTTTAACAGTTAGGATATGCATGCTTACTTTGCTACTACTGTATAAGAAACAAAAACATCTATCTTTAACTTTGAATGCAACAATAATACTTATTTTGTGTTGCATACATACCAGTTACTTCCCTCAGTCTCTCCAGACAATCAGCATGAGCCTGTCTGTTCAACTCAATTTCAGGATTAACTGTGAAAAGAAAAGAAAAGAAAGAACAGAAGAGCATTACACATACCAGTCTTGCCTATATTTAGCTTTCTATGTATTATAAATTGTCTTTATTTGCATGCTAACACAACTGTGGAATGTCGCTAGTTTGAAACTCATCCAACCACCGGTTGAATGTATCCCTCTTGTGCCTTTTTAGGTTGTTAAAGTGGTGCCTACACTGTTCTCCAGTGCGTGTGGGATGCCAGTTGCACTGGATATAGCCTTGGCAAGACTATTCCAAGCCTCAGACTTTACTTAGAGCCAGAAGAGTTCCCCTGCAGAAGCCTTTGGCTGTGGAGCTTTAACAGGAGTCCATTAAATATTCTGGACTCCTGAACACCCCATCTCTGCACCCTAAATTGTGTACCTTCCCCTCTAACTCCAGGCATGTCTAATCCCAAAAGTAGAGCAATAGCAAATAATGCTTTCCCACTAATTCCTGTTATCACATTTACTGGTAGAGCACAAACCTTAGCAATAATGCCAGCCATGTTTGCATGATGTTAAGTGGACAGCAACAGTGCCAAGCTGGGAGGAAAGCAATTTTTGAAATTGGAAAGTTAATCTGACACTTGACATTAGTTTGACGGGTGTCTGCTGTTGTAACTGTTAGGTGATTTAACTTTGCTGACATGCACTGGGGACATGTATAATCTGACACATGTTTGGCTTTATACACTGCAAAAATTGATTTTTACAGTGTGGGATCCAAACGTATGCATAAGGGACAAACATTTTCTTCCATAGCAGTGATTTATCATCTTTGCCACAGAAGAAGTGCTTCTCAAACATAATCATGAGTCATTCATATATACAGATGACAGATTGAGGTGTTAACATGTATGTGTTCAACTTGACAAGGTTTTTGTATATGAATTCATTTGTGTGCGTCTCTTGATTTATTTGTGTATGTGTCTTATTTAAGTGTGGAGCCATCCAAGTCCAGATTGCAGAATTATACTTACAGAAACAGAGTAGACTGTATACTCTCAGTCATACATCTGAACCTTCAAAACACAGTAAGGGTGACTTATCATGCATATATATATATATATATATATATATATATATATATATATATATATATATATATATATATATAATTCATATCAACACCACAACTTATAATTATGTATAAAGTGTTATAAGTGATATTTAATGTAATATGCAATGGAACAACAGTAAAAATGTTTGGAATTTCCTGTATTAGAAACCAGAACTATGTGTATGTCAGCCCTACACTTACACCTGTTGCCACAGGAATATTGAAATAACACTTGTATATTTTCCTGTTCATTACTATAAACTGGACTGTGACAACAGTAAAGTATGTTGCACTTCCTACATTAGAACCCAGGACCATGTGTATTACAGCTCTACACATACACCTGCTACCACAGAAATGGTTATATAATAGTTGTGCAATTCCTTATTCATTCTTAAGTTATGTGTGTTAACTGCTGTGCAACACCACTTAGCATGTGTGAGGTGCCCAACAGAATTAATAGAATGTATCCATTTTAGTTTATTTATTTATTTAACATTTGTTTGCCAGGAAAGTCTCAAGTCCAGTTGTTAAGCACTTTCATCAATAAAAAATGACTTCATCAGAACAAATGATACTTAATCAATCAATTACTTATATACACCCTCCACAATTAAGTTAATTAGGCCATTATTGCATAATTACTTTATCTTAAAGTAAAATAACTCATGTAATTACAAATGTTAAAATCAAATAACAGAAAAAACATGTTAAAAAGCATACAAGTTCCACTTAAATTCATCCTATCTTAATAATAACAATATTAGTCCATTGTGAAAAAACATTAAACTACTACATACTTAGATATACTGATTGTTTTTAATCTATTTTAATCTATTAGATTTTTCTTTTAAGACTGAGACAATGGATAAGTGGTCATTTAAACCTGGGGGAAAATTAGAGGCTAACAGTTGCCACATTAACTCTTTTTACACAAATATTTTTTCCAATCCCCTCCTTTTACGTCAAGGTCAACAGTGTCCATCATACCAAACTTGAACCCTGTTTATCCCTCACAAACCACAGCATTCGTCTCTTTTTTATTTTTTATCTGATACAGGTGTTCATAAATCCTGCATTTAAGGGCCCTTTCAGTTTTACCAATATAGAATCCATTGCATGTATTACATAACAATTCCCCTTTCTTAAATATAGGGTACTGTCAACCATATTACTTAAAATGATAGGTGAAGCCTGTAAAATGTAGCTACATTGAGGATATCACCAACAAAGTTTAGTGTTTTCTCCAGTATTAGATCTTCCAACATTATTTTTCTCCAAACTAGATTTTAAGTTTGTGCCTACCTTTGTAGAAAAAGTAGGTTTTCACCTACTTTCCTAAATACTTCACTGTTAGTTTTAAAAATATCCCAGTTCTTGTATAAAACATTCTTAACTCTATTAGAGAGTGGACAGTGCTAAATAATGCATGCCTGGCTAAAATCTGTCAGGTCTATAGGAGGAAGAATACTTAGACCTGGTTTGGCACAAACAAGATTTGCTATTGTTACTCTCCTTGTTTTGGATACAACCTTGTGCGATTGTAATATGTTACAACTGCACAATTCTTTTTTTATATTTGAATATCTTTACTGCTTTATGTTTCTCCAGTGAGTAATACTACTTTTATGTGTTATATTGAAGAAGGACTTTTATTTAGGTTCATAGGTTCATAGGTTCATACTAGGCTATCTGCCCGAGGGCATTTACAAGCCTAGCCCATCGTTTTGTGGCTTACGCCACCCCTTTAGTATGGGGAACTATACCCATTATTTTGCTGTGCCTCTGTCGAGCAGTGACACTGAGGTTATCCCTGTGATCTCCCATCCATTGGTCAAGATTTCTCTTGAACAAGGCCAGCGAGGTACTCTGCCTCACATGTACCGGGATTTTGTTCCACAGCATAGGGAGTCTTTGGGTGATGAATCTATCCCGCCAGCACGTCCTATTAATAGCCGTGTCAAGGTTTAAGTCTCCCGCCCTTGTGGCTCTGATGGATCTAGATTTTTTGAGGTGAAGCATATTCATCAAATCTGGGTTTGACATGGCCTTGTATGTTAGGCAAAGGTCACCTCTGAGCAAGCGGTAAGCGACTGAATAGAGCTGGAGTTCTTTCAGTCGGGCAGCATAGGACAGATTTTTGAGACCCTTTATCCTTTTGGTGAGGAACTTTGATACTTATGTGTATTATTCTTCTTTTGTGTTTTATGTCACCTAGGGCTATGGCACTCAGGCGTGTCAATCCCTGCAAACCCCCTTTCACTGATCCTGAAAATGAAGTCATTGTGGAAGCATTTAGGTGACATGGTGCCTTTCTGCTTGACATGGGACATGGGGATATGACTGACAGAATGCAAATTTGGCAGCAGATAGTGACTGATATGAATGCAGTAGGTGGCCAGAGCAGGACGTATGATCAGATGCACCAAAGGGCCACTGTCATGATTTCACTGGCCTGGAGGAGAGCACCAGCAGTGGCCCATGTATGGATGGCTACCGGGGCAGGGCTGCTACAGGGCCACCACTGCCACCAAATGAAGATTCCCTGTTCACTGTCGGGGATCCAGACAGCTCAGTGGAAAGTGCACAACAGCATGTCATTGATGTTGGTGCTGCTGCTTCAGGAGAACAAGTATGTCCCAGGACAAGCCTCCAGGTAGGCTTACTTTCTCAGTTGTTGTTGTTTGTATAGTAAAATATTGACAGGAATACTTAAGTTCTGTTTAACATTAAATTTCTTTTTTTTGGGGGGGGGTAGTTGTAGATTGATACAGTTAACAGTACATTCTGGTTGATTACACATTGGCTTGGGGTGGACATCTCGTCCAAGTTCTTGTTAAAGGTATCGTTAATGTACATGTAAATGGCAAAAAATGTAACCCCCTGTGTTACTGTTCATTGTGATGATGGTGTCCTTATCATTTGCTTAACTTCTTCCAGGACTATCCATCATAGGGAGCCTACAATCATCTGCAAACATTTTTCTGTCAGTACTGATGAGCAGTTCAAAGAAATATTTAGTTTGTGATGTGGGTATCCGGACTCTTATGTGTATTGCTGTACTGTCTGTAATAGTGTCACCACTGTTAGTTTTTCAGCATATCTTGGACTATAGTAGTGAAGGTATTAATTTTTTCCTGTGTTTGTTGCTTATTATCACAGGTGATCCTGACAGTGAAAGTGTGGGACCCCTACCACCTGATGTCAGAGTATCAGCAGACTCTGATGATGATGGTGACCGAACAGAAGCATGGTCAAGGGGTGCAGAGGTTGAATCTGACACTGAGGTTGACATTCACCCATTCTCTGTAATTCCATCGGACACAGCCAGTACGTCTACATCAACCCATTCCAGTGAGCCCTTAGATATTGGACAGGTGGAGGCTGAGACACTTGATCAGGGCAGTGTAGTTACTGTGGTTTCAGTGCTTGTTGATGCTGGCCGCAGCCAAAGTGTGGGCAAGGTGCCATGCAGGAAGGATATTTGGGGTGCTCGGAGGAGGCCCGTTGTCCATCCTCCACCTGATCCAAGTGTGACTTCCTGGGCAAACGTATGTTTTGGGCCATCATGGAGATGCAGGTATGTTCCAATAGGTCCTCTAGAGAAATGCTTAGGGTTGTAGATGTGGCACAGGCTGACATGCATGACTGCCTCCACCATGTTGCCAAATCAATGGATCAGATGAATGACATGTTGGAATGGGCGGTGTCTGTGATGAAACTTCTGCTAGAAAGGGGATGGCATCCACATGGGCATAGATCAACCACATCATCTGATGGTAGCTGATGTGGCCTTGCCCAAGCACACTCCCATAATGGCACTACTTTCACTGCTTCATCAGTGCTTGAGGTGTCCACACCCAGACATGGCAGGTCCTGGTAGTCCTTAATAGGGGAGGTTATCCAGTAGACATCAGTCATTCAGGTATCAGCAGTGCATCTGAATGTGCACATGGACATGTCAGTGCAACTCCTGGCAGAGCTAGTTCTCGTGGTCAGGTATGACAACGATGAACTGTCACCTCTACCATGAATGGCTCACACCCGTCCAACATACCATGATGTAGAGATAACACAGAGCTTTTCTGTGTTCTTGCAGACACTCACACACCAATTTCACCTGGGGGTCCCATACAGACACGCGCGCGCGCACACACACGCACACACACACACACACACACACACACACACACACACACACACACACACACACACACGCACGCACGCGCACACACATACACACACACACACACACACACACACACACACACACACACACACACACACACACACACACACACAAAACAGTTTCATGGTTCAGCCATGAAGCTTAAAGCTCATTTTATCTCACTGGCCATGTGTTACTTTATCCAAATGTCTGCCTGCTTCTCTTTCTTACTCACACGCACTCACTTATCTTTTGTGTCAGTCTTGGCTTCCTGCCCCCCTAACATACACACACACACACACACACACACACACACACACACACACACACACACACACACATACAAACATCCTGTGCAAGTGATGATAACTATGCTATATCCTTCTTTTCTGTAGTTTTGGATTCAGGGTTTCATAAGCTTTGTGTCTAATGCTCAAAGTGCATAGCTGACTTAGTGCTTAGTATATCTGTGTTTGTGATTTTGTTTTGCTAATTGTACTTTTGACATATTTGGTCTTACAAAGTTAGACACTTGATAGAATCTAAACAGTTTTTTGCATCAGTATTTTTAAGAATCTTCTGAGGGTTGTGAAGTCTGAAACTGAACTATGTCTCATTACTTTCTAACTTCTCTCTTAAATGACTTTCCAGTACAAAAGTATGAGGCCAAACTGAGGACATTTGGTGACCATCAGTACTTTTGAGAGGTATGAATGTGTTATTCTTTGATAGCTGAGGTCTGTTACTTGATACAGGACACATGTATTCACATAAGTCTCTGCTGTGACATTAAAGTCAATGTTGTACAAATCACCCACCTTTTACTTACTTACACTACCAAGTAAGAACATGTAAGGATATGCCATTTGTTTGTATTATTACATAATTCTGTTTTAACACTCCAGGTTCAGCACTTACCTTGCTGCAGTTTTAGTTTAGGGCTGATCTGTCTGATGCTAGCAGTACATACCAATTACATCAGTAGGTAGAGGTTGTGAGCATTGCCTGGCATCAATGTTACTATATGTATGTGTGTAGGATGAAGGTTTTAGCCCTTTAGTTGGTAAGTGATTGTGCTATGTGTTGCCTTTTATCCAGTGCAAGGTTGTACTGACCACACCTGTATCAGCCTCTACCCACAGCAGCTGTTGGCTCCCCCTTTGACTCCTCACCTGTGTGTGGCTGTGGTGACCTTGCCATTGGTGGTGGGATGTATGCCCCTTCCTCTTGTTGATCCTACTGAAGCTGCTTTATCAGGATGATGTTGTGAAGCATAGCACAGACAGTGAAGATTTCCATACATGTACGTGGATTGTACTGCAGGGCTCCCCCAGATGTATCTAGGCACTGAAACCATGACTTCAGCAGCCTAAACACATGCTGTATGATATTTCTGGTTTGAACATGTGCCACATTATGGTGTTCTTCAGCAGGTGTGTTTGCATTTCTGATGGGTGTTATTAGCCAATGCTCCAATGCATAACCTGCATCCCCCAGTAAATGACCCTGTAGGATGTACCCCAATGAACATCTGATACAGTTGAGAGGTGTGTCAGATATGTGAGTTGTGGTAACTGCCTGGGTTGCCAACACACACATTCAAGACGATTCCCTTAGCATTACACATGACTTGGCAGTTAATGGAGTGGAAGTCCTTTCTATTTATGTAGACCCTTCCCTGTTCCATGGGTGGTTCCCTGATTTCTATGTGTGTACAATCTATGTCACCCAGTACTTCAGGGTAGTGTGCTACAGAGTAGAGCTCCTGCATATTTGTGGACTTGTCCTCAGGAGTACAGGAAAAGTATATGTTGGAGTATAACATTCAGGAACTGATGCAGGATCCTGGATGCTGATGCCTGTGACACTCCAAGAATGTCCCCTGTTGGTCTCTGAAAGGTTCCTGTGTCTAAAATTCTAAGTGCTACACATACCTTTGTTACCACTAGTATTGTTCCCCTCGGTTTGCCCTTGGCCTGAGTTGAGGATGACAGAGGTTGCAGTGTTCCTGTAGTGTGTCTCTATCTACCTTAAAATGCTCTACAATTTCCACCTCATGTAGATTGTGATAAGGTAAACGGGGTCTGAAAACTCTTCTTATTGGCCGTGGTCTGTTAGCAGCAGCAGCAGCATAGACTTCAGCCTGTTGCACATACACATGCATCAAAGCAACAGCAGCCCTTAACATTCATTCTGTATTGACTCCTTTCTGCGGCTGTATTCCCATAAGATTTGGAATTCACAGGGAAAACCAGGACTTTGTTTACTCAGTTCCTTTATACACTGTTGAATAGCTCCTCCATCTTGAATTGGTTGATTAGCATACAATTCAGCTGCTTATGTTGTAATTAGCATGCCAAGGTGTTTACTGTGGTTGCACAGCTCTACACACCATGTAGAGCTGCTTACTGAATACAAAACAGTGAGCTACACAACATGCACACAGTGTTAGCTGACCATGTAGGGTTTAATTAATCTGCCCTAAGGTCTACCAAGACACACTAAATCATTCCTCATGGGTAACTCTAGGAGAAACAATGGCTAAAATCTACCTGCTCACAACACTATTATATATCTCTCAAATATTCACAAACTTGTTAACACTCCAAAGAACTGAACAAATAAAATCTTACAAAAAAAAAAAAAAAAAAAAACAAAGTTCACAGTAAACCTCACTTACCAAACCCACCTCTGCCCTAAACCTACTAAACTGGGCAGAATTAATTCACAGTTTGCATTTATCTCAGCTTTCAGTTGTATGGGTAAATGCTAAGCCCTGTCTGCACTAAATGAAGACAGAGCTGATCAGTAAACAGCTGAAGGACCAGGCTGAAATGCTTGTTTCAGCTGTTATTTCTACCTGTTATCTGCTACACTACACAAAGCATTTTGAACTAAACAGCTTCCCTTACACAGGGAATATGTAAGGAAATCAACCACTGCCTCACTGCTTTGGCTTCCAAAGCTGGCACAAAATATTGTATTTTTATTTTCTTTAATCTTACTTTTGATTAAGTTATAGTATGTGAAGAAGATAAATCTCCATGCACTGCAAATAATTATGACCAGATCGCCAGTCTTAACTACATATTATGTGTTCTTGACAAGGATGCCAACATTTTAAATGGCACAACTCTCACCTTTTTTAGTTCAGCTCTGTTATATGAACATGGCAAAAATAGATTTTTGATACCTACTGAATATATCAACCAAAATATATTTGTGCATATTTGTTGGGAATTCAGTGGCCTACTAGTGACCAATACCAATGTGGGACTATCTGCCAGATTCAATAAACTCCATGTAGGTTCCACACAGAGTCTACACAGAGTGTATTCACATATGGGATAGTGCATTGTGCACAATCTCGCGCCATGAATATTAAAGAAGCGTGTTGTGTGTATGGATGGTTTTATGGCTCACCCTGGTGTTACTGGCTGTAAAACCTGTATAGTGAATGTGGATCTTTCCAGGGCAAAGGGCAAGCATGCATTTTCTGAAAGATATGAAGTACGGAACAAAAATGTATATGTCATGATATATTGACTGCAATCTTCAGTGATTTCACAATAAACCACCCATTTTTCAATGAAAAGACCAAATATATGATGCAAATGTCTGGACATTCTGCAAAACTGTGGACAGTCTGCCTTTTGTGTTTTAATTAGTTTTATCCTTTTTTAAATATTCTTTTATTTTTTATTTGCCAGTGTTTGCATGATGCGCCACTTTGCATAAACATGTGTGGCTGTCCTTACCTGGTTTTTGCGTAGTGCAGCAGCATACAAACTGGAGAGATGGACAACCAAGGTTGTAGACAGCACCCAGACAGCCACACATATGAACCAGATGCACTCAGTTAATATTGTGCATCACGCAACCAAGGTAAGTGGCATTGTGCTATGGTTAACAGCGAGAACCTTACAATAACTTCTTAGATAGCAGATATTCATCTCACTAATCCTGTGGCAGCTGGTGTTAAGTGTAGGGTTGAAGTGTGGATGGTACAGGGTTCTAGTACAAGATGTGCAAGCTTTGTTTTACTGTTGTGAGAGTACAGATTGTAGTAATAAAGTGCAAGATACGCAACTGTTTTATCAATCTTGTTGTAATAGCTGCAGGTGTAGGAGAAAAGTATATATGATAAAACTGACTAGCCCATTTACACAAGTGCCTGTATACCTAATCAGCTAGAAATCTCTTTGTTCGCCACTGTTGTGCATCACTTACTAACATGCAGCCACAGTGCTTGGCAGTGCACATTCTCACTTACTGTGTTTGCACGATGATAAGTAATGAGCAACATTTTTAAATGTTGCAAATTCAAAATGAGTTCACTCTCAGTAATCAGGAGACTAGGAATAGGTGGGAAGTACCACCACATAAACTGCAGTTGGTGGGAAATGATCACTAGACATTCAACTTGAACTATGGCAGGAATGTCTGGAGTTGCTGGAGAGGGTGTGCGCTTTCAGGTGCAGCGCTGGGGTACCCAGGAGTCCAAAATGTTTGTTGGACTCCTAGGTAGAGCGCATGGGCTCAGGTTGCTGCAGTGGGACTACTCTGGCTCAGAATATTAATCTGAAGCCTGGAATAGTGTTGCCAGGGCCTTAACCAGTATGACAGGTATCCCTCACACAGGTGAGCAATGCAGATATAATTTTGATGACATCCAGAGTGCAATTGAGTCCTCACTGACTGGACTGTCATCACTGTCATATCACTGCACAGATGGCTGCAATGTCTGACATCTGCATCTCCTTGTGTTATTGAATACAAAGATGGAGAGCAGTATCTCCATCTGGTGTAGGCAGGCGGCCACTGTGTGGCACACAATCCTATGCACCATCCCCAGCAGTTCTTCTCGGTTGATAAAATCACCCACTCTGCAACAGCTCCTGGAGGGAACAACAGGCCTGTCCTTTGGGGCACAAGTACCTGAGGGACCAGGTAGTGCAGGGGCAGTACAGCGGCTCAGACATGCTGGGCCTTGGTGCCATAGCCAGTGGAGTGGGGCTAGTGGATCCTGTCAGCCAGGCCTACCCTGCTGTGCTGTGGGGGAAAGAAAAAAAAATAAATAACGAGAAAATAAGGGTTGGGAGTTAGAGATTGCACAAGTTGTCGTATTTGCTTGTTTAGGCTGAGGAGTGTGGTCTTCCAGGTCTGGGTTCTCACATTTGTATTTGTAGACAGCAGCATCTTTTGCTTACTGTATAACCTAGTTATAACAGATGTGTGTCTATCCAAGGCAAAATGACAGTGTCCCACAGGCTGATGTAAAAGCTTTACTGTAAAGTTTGGCAACAGCTCACACACAAACACAAACCAATTCCTCCCAATTTGACTGCCATGGGAACAGAACCCCTACCTATCTAAGCACATACACTACAGAACACAGTACTTAATGCAAGTGCCAGAACCATGGGTAAATCTTCAATATATCACACCTAGGATTTGTTTATTGCTACTATACAATGACATTATTTAAGAAAATAATTGCTTACTTTTTTAAATAATGTCTTTGTATATTGGTGGCATGGTGTTCTTCCACATTGTTTCCATATTCTGTGGCTTTGTTGATGTCCTGCTCATGCATGGGGGACTTACATTTCCATGCTTATGCAGTACATCAGTGCTTTGGAAAGTAACCAACAGAGATGGGAAGAGCTTTTTTTTTAAAGAAACTGTGAAATTTTGACAGTTTAGAGGTGAGAGGGAGCACAAAAATACAAGGAATACAAGGAAAATCAGGTATGTTTCTTTAGTTTTGCATAACATACCTGATTTTCCTTGTATTTTTTTGCCCTTTTACCTCTTGACCTCTTATCTCAAGAAAACTGCAAAGCCTTTGCCTATATTAATAGAAGAAAGTCCAAGTGACATGACTTTTTTCCTATTAATATATGCTTGATTTACAATGGGCACTCTGGTTGGGCTGACCAATCAGTGTGCACATTTTTGAATATTAATGACCTGTCATTGTATAATACTCATTATACAATGACCCACCCCCCCATTAATATTCCAAAATGTGCATGCTGATTGGCCAGCGTCCCATTGTAAATCCCACAATATACCAACGGAAAAAGGTCCAGTCGCCCGGACTTTTTTCCGTTGGTGTAAAGTGCTAAAAAATGTTTTTAACAAAGAAAAAAGAAAAAAAGAAAAAAAATGGAGCAATGGAGACTTTCTTTTCTCCGTTGCTTCCATTTCAAAGCATTGATGTACTGGGTATGCATGGGACTCAAGTCCCAAAACATCAAAACAAGGAAGCAGTGTATCACAACCAGTGGAAGAACAGTAATGCACCATTATACAAAGACATTATTTAAGAAAAGTAAGTATTTTTTTCTTAAACAATGTCATTGTATAATAGCAATAACCAACTCTGTGGTTGTAGATTCCATAAGGTCAACAACTGAAGCGATAAATCTGTGTTTCAGTTCAACTTTATACTTCGTGACAACACTTCTGAAACACTACTACACCACCACAATTCCACAGCATGTAATTCCACTTCACGACAACTCCAAAACCAGTTCCACTGCTGACTTTTGTAAAATCAAAATTGATTTATTTCACATGAACAAATGATATGTTAAGCGCTTTCACTCACTAGCAATTGTGAGCTTCTTCAGAACAACAAATCATTCCAAAAGACTGTTTAAATACATGAAATGGCGCCAAACAGATTTGAATTTAAAAACTCTTAAAGAAACATACCACTATTTAAGTGAATATGAAACATTCTTATAAAATTCCTGTAAAATACTAATAAATACTAATACAAAAATGCGTATGGTACAAATGCAAAAATAATGCCAAAATGAATATTTGATTATCTTCTTCTATCCAATAGGGGTTTAATAGATATAAAATCATTTAATCCAGGGGGAATGTTGGCATTAGTGAATAATTGCCACCATAATTCCCTACATGCCAAAACGTTCTTAATGTCACCCCCCCCCCCCAGGATCCAGACATTACAGAAGAGATGCAGATTATGTAACTGATCAAAGAGTATAGAAAAATAAAAATAAAATATAAACTGAATTTTCCAGAGGTTTTTAAGATATTTTCTCTGATGTCAAAGGCATATTTGCAATTGCAAAGATGGCAATGGTGAAACTGAAACATAACGATGTCAAGGAACTGGAGTAATTTAGCACTACTAAGATGACTGATACCATGAGTCCAGAGGGTATGGAAGATAAATGGCAAGAACAAAATGACCAAGATGGAGAAGGAGCATCTACATGTGCAATGACCAGAAAGGAATCTCTTAAACTCACTATATGAATGTGTAATAAGACTGTTGGAAGCATTGTAACTGCTTGTTGTGTAATTAAAGTGCTGTTCTAAGAGTGGACTGTGATGTATTAGCAAGGAAATATATTTGTTTGATTAAGTTCTGCTAGCTGGATTAGTTTGTGACTGTAATTTGGCTGCCCACTTTTTGAATTTATGTGTCAAAACAGACACTTGTGAAATATTTGAGAATTTATAGCAATATGTTCTATTTCATATTTCTATTTCATAGAATGGTAACATGGATGTATCTGCATTAAACAATATTACAGTTCATTTCATGCCTTTCAATTGAAAGGTTGTTAATGTCATACATAACACTGTTTGCTTCCTTAATTAACATTAAATAACATAAAGTTCATAATCTGAGGCTACCGTTCTATATCTATGACAATAAATGAATCACTAAGTTTAACTGTATTCAGAATGTCATGGGAGGGGTCACTGGTTTTCCTTTAGTATTTGTTATCATTTGATTCATAAACTTTAGATTGCAGCTATATTGTTGATGCATTTAAAAGGGGTATTTTGATAACAGGAGAAATATTTCAGATAAGAATATTAGATATTGAACACAAGTTGAACTATGCAATGTAGCATGTTTTCTTTATGAATGAAGAATTGCTTAATAGATAAAATATTATGCTACCTAGTTCAATTTAAATATATAAGAAGTCAACAGATTTTATCATTAGGTTCTGTAATTAGTGTTATGTGTTATAACTATTCATAACTACATGATGGAGAGGTCTCTGCTTTTGATCAGAATGCATTTACAAAAAATGATAATGTCATATAAACATTTCAATTTAAAGACAGGGCAGTGAAGCCAAATTAATGGCAAATTGATGTTTGTGAAAAGGTCAACCAACAAATTTGATAGTATTAATGTTTATTAAAAGAGAATTATATATCTGATTAAAGTCTTGTTTATGTATGAGTTATGTTAAATGGTTTTGTTAGGACATAACCTATTATTCGGCTTAAAAGCATATGCATAGGCTATTCCAGTTTTTTTTTCATTAAACCATATGGAAAGTGTTATGACAATGTATGTTGTGGCAAGTCTCAATGAATATGTAAGGGAGAGCTCTGTTGAAGATGATGCTATATTTATGAATGGAACGTATGACAAATAATTTGTTTTCCAGGGTGAATTATTTATTTTAAAATTAGGATAATAAAGTGAAATTAATAATAAATTGAAGCTTTTGGGATGGTTGAATTAGCAACTGTGATGATATCAATGTTTATATTTCAAATTTAATTGTAGAGATGGATGCATGGTTAATTACAAAACAGAATATTTTGGTTGCATAGTGGATACCATTCTCTCAGGTTCTCAGGTTTACTTCTCAACTAGGATGTGTTTTCATGCAAAATCTGCAGGCCTTCTTTGTGTTAGTGTGGGTACTCTCCATGTGCTCCATTTTCCTCCCTTGTTCCAAAAGCAGCTTGCTAATTATGCATAGGTGTGTGTGTGTGTGTGTGTGTGTGTGTGTGTGTGTGTGTGTGTGTGTGTGTGTGTGTGTGTGTGTGTGATATGGAATTAAGGATGAGTAATCTCTTTCCATTTCGCTCCTTCCCTAATAAAATCTGGGGAAGGTGTTAGCTGTTCACTGGGTTATTATAAAAGTCAGCTGTGACCCATAAGCATGGATGGGTGTATATGGGGTCGACAGCAGAAATATGAGCAGAGAAAGATGTATTAGTGAAAGCCAGTATTTAAATAAAGGATTGTTTTGTAAGTAGTTAATCATAAACTGATGGATGTACTAAAGATAGTTGAAGGTTCGTGTACATGTTAATAATTGATAAAGGTTATGGTGTCCATGTTTATAAATGTGTGCATGAAAATGTGGCTGACATAAATATATTTCTTTACCCTGGTTGATCTACCCAAAAATAAATTAGTTCTTTTTAATTGATTATATTAGTTTAAAAGGACTCTTTGGAAGTGCTGTCCTGAGGGGGCACTGTATGTATAGTCAAAGTACACTCTGTTGGATAATCAATGATGTCAGACAGTATGGAGTGGGTTCTTGTTGTTTGATTGACAGTGCTTTTATTGAGTGCTATGCAATCAAACAAAAAAAGAATGAAACAACTGTCACCAACAGTGTGTGTTTCCTTTTTTCTCCACTGTTGTGTAACCTCAGAGTAGGTATGTTTAAGTTCAGGGGTGTGGGGGGTGTCCCTCACTTGGGAGTGAAATGGGCTTGCACTTCTGTAAAAAAAGCTTACTTAAGAGATTTGGTGAAATTTGCAAACTAGTTCCAAAAGACAAAAATAAACCAGGAATAAAAACAAAAACGGGAACAAGGCAGCCGAAACTTAAAACTCCATGCTTTAATACTTCATATACAATAAAACATGTTTGCATTTAATTGTTTTATTACATACATTTTATATTCATTTCATATTTGATATATGTAGTTGAATATATTATTTTTTTAATAAGATGTAATTTAGATTTGCAGTTATTATGTATTTTAAAAGTTCTTTGTTTTTTAAGGGGGTGTGTCGGTTCTGCTTGAGATGAATAGCTAATTGGCTATACATCATTCTTATTTTATTCATTTATTTATTTATTTATTTGCATTTGCCTAACCAGGATAATCCATTGGGCTTGAAGAACCCGTTTTTAATGGAGTCCTGGGGAGAAAAGCTCCACATACAGATTACACAAAGATGAGGATATACATATACATTACATGGGGTTAAACATTGTACAGTTTATGTAATTAAACATGTAGAGAGAGCTAAAAACACAGGTTATAAGAGCAACAATATATATTTTTTTTTGAGGAGAGTTAGTTAGTATGCTGGTAGCCAATGTGTAATGCTACCTGGGATTTTGAGTGACAGAAGAGAAAAGTACTAGTGTAAAGAGTAGGTTATGAGGGGTGAGAGCAGTATACTGGTAGCCCATGAGTAATGCTACCTGGTGTTTAGAGTGAAAGAAGAGAAAAAGTACTAGAGTAATAAGTAGGTTATGAGGGGTGAGAGCAGGAGCACTCCCATGTGTAGGTTAGATGAGAGTGGAGTGATTTTTTAAAGGATGGGAGGCTTGCAATGGTACAAATGGAGGGAGGAAGGGAGTTCCATAAGCGTGCTAGTGAGAAGGACAGGAGGTTTTGTCCAGGAGGGTGGAGGGGTCTGTGAATTTCTATGAGGTTTTGATTGTTTGATCTTAGATGTCGTTGAGTGTGGTGCATTTTAAAGGTAGACGAGAGTGCAGGGCAGAGGGATGGCTGGAAAATCAGTTTGTGAGCATATGTGAATTGGGTGTAGGAGAGGTAGTTGGGTAGTTCTAACCAGTTCAATTTGTGGAGTGGTTCACAGTGGTGGGTTGATGATTTGTTACAAGTGGAGAATTTGGCAATTTTATTGTAACAAGAGGATAGTTTGGTTTTGAGGGAGGATTGTAGGTTAGTAAGAAGAGGTGTGCCATAGAGAAGGGAGGGTAAGAGAAATGTAGTAGAGAGAGTAATCTTAGTAGCTGAGCTGAGGAATCGATTATGACGGTAGAACTTGCCAAGTTTTTGGTGGGTTTTATTTATGTTTTGTAGTAGATGGGAATTGAATTTATGCTTATCATCAATTTGGACTCCTAATAGTTTGGTTTCTGATACAAGCTCAAGGGGGATGTTATTTTGGCTGGAGATGGAGAATGATTTATGATCGATGTTAGTAGTTTTTGAAGGAGTAAATATCATGAGTTTGGTTTTAGCAGCATTAAGAGCTAGATGGTTGTCTTTCATCCAATTTTCAGTGGTGGAGAAGGCATCCTGGGTTAGCTTTAAAAGAATTGGGATGGATGAGGCAGCGCAGATGATTGTGGAATCATCTGCATATTGAATAATATTAGCCTGAGGGATAACGTGGAAAAAGTCATTAATGAAAATATTAAAGAGAAGGGGGCCCAGAATGAAACCTTGTGGGACACCTGTTGGGGTATTTAGAAAGGAGGAGGTAGCTTCTTTCCACTTGACTGCTTGTTGTCTATTGGAGAGATAGCTGTTAAACCAGTTGAGTGAAGAGAGAGAAAGGTTTAGATTAGATAGTTTAGTAAGAAGTAGGTTATGGGAGATAGTATCAAAGGCCTTAGAAAGATTGAGAAGAATGGTAGATACAATGAGTCCAGAATCTCTAGCTTTATTCACAGTTTCAAGGAAGGATAGGAGGGCTGTCATAGTACTAAGATGGGGTCTGAATCTGTGTTGGGTAGGGGTTAGTAGATTGTTGTCCAAGAGATGGGGAAGGAGTTGAAGGTGGATGCATTTCTCTAGGACTTTAGAAATGGGTGAGAGGATGGCTATGGGATGGAAATTGGAGATGTTAGTATTATTTCCTCCTTTGTGTAGAGGGATGATGTAAGCTTTTTTCCAAGTTTTGGGGACTAAACCTTCTTGGATAAAGCGATTGATGAGGATACTGATAGGGAGGGCAATGGCATCAGCAGCTATACTGAGGTAGTATGAGGGAATGTTGTCAGGGGCATTGGTGCATGTTTTATTATCTTTTATCTTTTAAAAGGACTTCCAAGTTGAATAATTCTTATCTGATGAAGTTTTGTATGTCAACAGAAGAAAAGTGTTCACCTATCCTTGGATTTAGTGGTTATTTTACTTCTGGATGCATTTTGGATGTTTTATTGAACATGAAGTATTATAGCGTGGAGTTATCGTTTCGGCTGCCTTGTTCCTGTTTTTTGGTTATATTTGATGAAACCTGATGAAAGTGCGATTGATCAATTGACATGTATCCTGTAGATTGTGATAATGGTTTAACTCATAGCTTCCTATTTTAAATGTGCTGAGGTGATCTGTGCTCTTCAGACTGATGGAAGCCTGTATGCAGTATAACAAATAGTTCAAATGGAATTAGCTTTCTAGAATTTAAGAAAGTAAAATGGCTGATTATCAAAAGATTAAGCTTGATCGGTCTGACAGAAACTGCAAGGGCATGTGGCACACTGGCAGAATGCACATGGTATAAAAAATGGACATGATGTGTTAATCTGAATGATTTAGTATAGATGAATTTAGACAAGTGATTATGGGAAAGAGCAGGTATACAGCCTAGGTAAGGTTAAGGCGGATGTTGGTGAAGTTAAAAATAAGGAAAATATATTCTTTTATTGATGGGAGCTGAGATAGTTAAACATTATGAGGAATGCATCCAACTTGGTAAACAAATATGTCAGCATGTGAGTAGATGAAAAATGATATACCCTAATATACACTAGTGCTCTTGTAGTTGCATATTTAAATTTAAAATAGGAATATGAATGAGGGCCTGATATTAATTTAATAAAGAAAGAGAAACACTATAGAATATGCATGACTTCTTCTGCATGAGTCAGGTTTCAGTAGAAGGGTTTAGAGGTTATATCCAGTTTAAAGTTGCTTTTAAAGATGAATTAAGTCATTTCAATTTCATGACTAAGTGGGATCACCAATATCAACTGGAAGACAATAATGGTGACTTGTTAAAAAAAGTTATGCTTTGTTGGGAAACAAATGTATAACTCTGAATCTAAGTAATGTACTACCCTTGCCTTTTAACCATTTGGCACTAGTGAAAGATGTGAGTTAATTATTTAAACTATTTGCTTTAGCAGTAAACAGCGTAACAGAGCACAATAAAAGAACTGTTTGTAAATGCCTTTCTTCTCCCTTTCCTTCTCATTACCCTATTCTGTACAGAGTCCACAACTTCCATTTCAGAGCATTCTTAATTCTGTTTCATGCTCCAGTAACAAATCATTCTTATTAGAAACCTGCCACCCCACACCTCTCTTTTTATTTAACACATTTTTTTTTTTCATTATTTTTGTCTTTTAACTACGGTAGTGGACTAGTCCAAGATGGATCAGTTTCAGCCCCAGCCCAAGAGTTAGAAATGAGTACTAAGACAGTAACAATTGTATACAGAAAGAGAGAATTAAAGAACACACATGCGCGCGCACACGCCCCCCCCACACACACCCACCCACACGCACACACACACACACACACACACACACACACACACACACACACACACACACACACGTATGCACACACACGCGCACACGCACATACGCCCACACACACACACACACACACACACACACGTACGCGCGCACACACACACACACACACACACACACACACACACACACACACACACACACACACACACGCTCACATATATGTTCTTTAATTCTCTCTTTCTGTACACAATTCTATATATATCAACAATACAACACATAGAGGTACACAATAATGCAGCAGAACAGTAGTCTGCAGTGAAGATTAATCTGATGCACAGGGAGGTAGAACAAATAGTTTCTAAGGTTTAGGGGTTGTGGTTTAAGTTCAGTATGCATGACTTGGGATAGGACAAGTTAATCAATGGTATGGGTGATTAGTAAATAATGGAATGATAACAAAACTAAGAGTTTTGTTAGTCATGTTTGTGTAACAGGAGGATGACTAAAATATCCACACAATGTTAAGTATGACAGCATTCCCATTATTGTCGTGGTGCATAGGAGAGCCACCATTTTCATGTGTTTTCCCTCATGCTCTGCATAGTTTGCTACTCCTCCCTCTCCCTCTCTCTCTCTCTCTCTCTCTCTCATCATTAACAGCTGCTGAGCAGTCAAGCCAAAAATGACTACTTTGGTCACAATTATTACAAACAGGACCATATATTTGTTATCATAACCAACTTCACCTCATGACTATTTTTTGCCCCCCTATATAATACATAATTGTCCTACTTTGGCATGTATACTTTACATTTGGTAAATGTGAAAGTGTATTTTTCTACTTTGAGGCTGGGAAAGCATTTTTACTACTCGGTTCATATTCTCACATCTATCACATTTTCACTCCTTGGTTCATATTCCCAGATCTATCATCTTTTTTATATTATCACAAAATGTCAAAAGTTAAATCTCAATGTCCTTTAACTGTAACTGTATCAGTATCAAAACAAACAGATATTTTCCCTCATATTAGCAGAGTAGTTAATAATCACAATGTTTTCCAAGGCTCACAATTATTCTACAGTCTAGACATTTTTCCAAAGGATTTATAATAGGTCATGTCTTAAAAGATATATCAGAATGTAATTCATCCTTGAAATACATCAGGACATTTGCAACAAAGGTCATAAGACAAAACATTTACCTAGTAGGCTATCTCCAGGTCAAATAATGAAACTAATGCTTTATTTAAGCATTCTGTGGCAAAAGCCAGGGTACCTTTTTGGCTGGGCTTGTATAGGCCCCAGGGCCGATAGCCTAGTACCTACCTATGAACCTATGAACCTATGTCGGACTGCTGAATTTAAGTTTGCAGTACTGGAAATAATGACCTTCATTCATGACAGGAAATTTTTTAATGAAATTCCGGAATGGAAGGAATGTTTGAGGTGAGTTGCTTTAGAAGCTTTTAGTTCTCCAGGGTTAAATGGCATGGAGAAATGTTTTTTTTTTTTTTTTGGTAAGAAGGAAGCTTACAAACAAACTTTTCACCACTTAAACAGACAAAAGGCAGGCTTCAGGAACTTGCAACACTCAGAAAGAGTACCAAATAGGTTTAATGAGCCAAACAAACGAACGTCAGGAACAAACAGTAAATATAAAGCGCTTTTCTTCTGGAAAAATTCCAGACTTCCTCAGATACATTCCCTTACATTCATTTCCTGTATTTCAATAGTTCTAAGCAATCACATGACTAATTAATTGATTTCAGATTCGTTATTAAAGTGAATTTCTATAAAAAAACTTAAATTGATTTTATTTACACTCCGACTTTATATGTTGCACAATGAAATTGTACAACCTCAAATTACATATCATACCTATGTACGTGTGTAAGTATATATATAATCATTCATACTGCATAATAATTTAAACAAGCCCAAAACCATTAAAAAGAAAGTTAAAAATCATTCTTTACAACCCTTGATGGCAGTGGCATTCTGGCAAACAACCAACCCTCAGAAATTATAAATTCTTAAAATTATAAGGTTATAAAGTTAATTTTATATATTAAAATTTGATTTAAATTATAATTCTAATTAAAATTAAAATTAATTTCAGGCACAAGTTAACAAATCACCTTAACAAGCTTTTAAGCTTCAATATACATGCTATAGAGTATATTTCATTCAGACCCAGGAGGGGCTACAAGAATTTAACCTAAGTTGCCATTTTAATTCAGATTTTTCCAACAACTTATAGGGACCACCTCTTGCATAATTACCACTCCCTATTAGTATTACTTGTGTAATCACTTTAAACTTAAACGAGTGAAGGGGGTATTCTTCACAGTGCCTAGCTAGTGCGTTGTGCAACTTATGCTTATTAATAGCATATATGTGTTCATAAATCCTGTCCTGTAACCTACGGTCAGTTTTTCCAACATAAAATACTGGGCAACACTACAGATTTAGTATTGCAGTTAAATTTTTCTTTTAGAATATAATTCTTATTTCTAATTGAGAATCTTTTACCTATCTCAATATAGTTACAATAACTGCACATGTCACGTCTATACATCCCTGCATTTCCTTTACTAATTCTTAGTGGGATTTCCATTAAGTTTTTTATGTTTTTGCCCTTTCTAAAAGTCACCACTGGATGGTCCCCTACTTTTTGTAGGGTGTCTTTATCTGTGGTAAACAAATGCAAATATTTTCTTAAAATTTTCTGTATTTCCTCAGCTTCAAGGTTAAATGTTAGTATAAATGCAAGAGAGAAAGAATTATTTCTATCTACATTTGACCCCACTACACCCAATTGGTGAATGTTGCGCTACATCTACTAACTCACTTGGAATAGCCATCACAGTCTGCTTACTCAAGATGGGTTTATATACCCCTTTATCCCATTTAAACTGGACTTCTAAGATGATATTAACCAATAGATTTTTTGGGTAACCCCTATGGAGGAACATTCCCTATAAGTTTTCACACTCCACTCTAAAATCTGCAACTTTAGAAATCATCCTCGCTGCTCGCACCACCTACCCCTTGACCACTGACTTTTTTGGTAATATGGGTGCGAGTTACTGAAGTGCAAGAATGAGTTAGAGTAGGTGCTTTTTCTGAAAATCTTTGCTGTATATCTTTGTTCCTTAACATCTTTATGAAGTTCAACATCGAGGTAACTAATTTTTTCCTCCTGGTAGTCGTTAGTGAATTCTAAAAAATTAGTAGTGCCACTGAAGTAATCTACCATATCCTTTGCTACTCCCTGATCAGGAAAATATCATCCAGGAACCTAGTATAGAATAGGATGTTACCCATGTGTGTGTTATTCAATACATAGTTCTCTTCCCAAAAAGCCATCACTAGGTTGGCAAAGCTTGCTCCGCATGGGGACCCCATGGCAACCCCTATTTTTGTAAGTACAGGTTGTCTTCAAATGAAACAAAGTTATTTTTCAGGAAAATGCCCAATAGTTCCTCTATCAGTCTTTGTTCATTCTCGGGGGCCCCTTTTAACCTTAACAGTTCAATAACCCATTCTATGCCCAAGTCATGGGGATGGATGAATATAAATCACGTACATCCGCCATCAGAAAATTACATTCCTTGTTAAATTCTAGTGAATTTATCTGTTCAAGGAATGTCCATGAGTCTTTGCATATTTGCTGTTCTCTACTCATGTAATTATAGAGTCTATCACTTTGGCACATGGGTATGTGATTGACTGTCTGGCATCCACTAAAGCTCTCATTGGTGGATCCATTATGCCCTTATGTATTTTTGGGACTCCAAATAAGACAGGTAACCTAGGCGATGGCATTGATAAGTACTGATTTGTTTGTATATCAGTTAAACCGTCAATGAACAAGTCGTTAATATAGAGTCTTACCCTATTGCAAGCCATATTAAGTTTGTTTAAACTAACTTGCTCATATCTTTCTTTTTCTAAAAGGCACTTCATTTACTCCTTGTAATGGTTAATGTCCATTACCACAAGTCCGCTCCCCTTATCAGGTCTTTTAATATGACTGGGAGACTCCTGAACTGTGAGAGTAACCGCCTTTGTTCTATGGTCATATTACTCTTATTAGTTACACTGGCCCTCATATCAGGTACATTTCTAAATTCAAACTCACACATATGCTCAAACATATAAATCAAAGGATGGACTGGTGGGTTAAATGTACTTGTAGTTCTCAGTTCATGGTTACAATACCCAGTATTCCCCAACAGTATGGCCAAGTTAAGCTTTCTTATATATAACTTAAAATCAATTAATAAATCCGCAAGGTCACACTTATTTGATGGTACAAAAGTAAGTCCTTTTGCAAACAGTTCAACCAAACTTTTTTCAATGTAAAATTCACTATAGTTATATACTTTAAAGTCACCTTTTTTGTTTGTGATAATCCGGCAGGGGGTGTGCTATAGTCCATAACCACTGGTATATGCGGTATATCCTCAACTGTTATTTCTTCTTGTTGCTCCAAGTGTTGTAATTCCTCATTGGGTTCACTGTGTTCATGCTCCATTTCCTCCCCTTCTTGCCATGGTAGTTTTTTTTTTCTGCTGAAACTGGCTGTTAAGTTGGTTTTGTTGTTCTTTATTTTGGCCGACATTCCTCTCATTGTTAGTATTCGGGAAACCTTCAGCTCCCCTGTTGCTTTGGCCTGGCGTTATATCGTTGTCCTGCCCACTCTCTAAAAAGTTGTTATTGGGCATGGTTAGCTGCCTGTCACTACCTATCACATTCCAAAATTGAGAGGGAGGTGGTCTAGGGTAAGCTGTACCCTCAGCACAAACTTTCAAGCCCCTCTGCAGTTTTTTAACTTTAGTTTCCTTAAGTCTTTCTAACTGTTGGGAAATGCTGGTAAAAATCCGGTTGTAATCAAACTGGTAACATTCAAAAGCATTATCAAGCTTAATTTCCTGGCCCAACTCCATAGCTTCACTTGCTAGTTTGTTAATTTGATTTTGGTAATGTTTAGACATCAATCTCAGTAAGTCCAAACCTTGGTTATTAAAAAACTCAATTAGTTCTTTATGGAAATCGAAACCTGGTTCTAAACCCATGGGGTATTGCCAGAACCTAAGACCCTTAGGTACTATATTCTCCTTGATGCAAACTTCAAAATAATTCATTTTGAGTTGCAGTTTTTTAATTTTAAGCAGTTTGCCATCAAATAATTTTAATTTTGTACTTATGTTAGAGTTGCTTCCAGCCAAAACTCCAGGCAATCCATTCATATGCTGGCTGCCTATGTTTGGTTGTTCACTGAGCCAGCTAGTTATGTCCTGGGTTCCCATAAGCCCCGAAGCAGTCTGTCTCTCTGATGGAGAATCCACCAGTCTCTGGTTGTTAGGGTTGTTCCCCATATTACTAGTGCCTGCAACAACTACTTGTTGCTCACCTTCCAAGAATTGGTTCAACGCCATATTCTTTGAGTTAACCATGTTGCCACTTCTCATTACATTCATCAGGCAATCGGAGTTATGCCTAGAGGGCTGAGAAAGATGCTCAACCCTAGTGGACAAATTTTCTAAATGTTTGTTCATCAGTTCAGGTAGCTGCGTTAAGTTTCCCCTTTCCATGTCATCTCGTAAGGGAGATGCTGCAGCAATAGTTAAGTGAGTTGATTTACCTGTTGCCATAAAACTAGGTAAATACAAAAAACAAACTTTTCACCACTTAAACAGACAAAAGGCAGGCTTCAGGAACTTGCAACATTCGGAAAGAGTACCAATGTCCATGTCGTCTCGTAAGGGAGATGCTGCAGCAATAGTTAAGTGAGTTGAGTTTCCTGTTGCCATAAAACTAGGTAAACACAAAAAACAAACTTTTCACCACTTAAACAGACAAAAGGCAGGCTTCAGGAACTTGCAACACTCAGAAGGAGTGTTGCAATGCTCGGAAGGAGTACCAAAATTAATTACATTTATCTATCTGTTAAGCAATCCTTTTTAGTTATGACATCAACTACAAGGACAGAATCTATTTATCTGTTAAGCAATCCTTTTCAGTTATGACATCATCTACAAGGACAGAATTAAACAGTATACAGCATACAGTCTAATGGAATGTCTTGGGCAGATGGAAGGAAACACAGTACACAGAACAAACACATGCACACACACACACACACATATATATATATATATATATATATATATATATATATACATATATTATATATATATATATATATATATATATATATATATATATATATATATATATATATATATATATATATATAGCTACAGGTACTTTTATTTATTTATTATTTGTTCACTTGGTGTTTGAGAACCCTTTTCAGCAATGACACAAGTCAAAATGGATGAGGGTGGCCTAATGGTTAAGGTGTTTGCCTTGCAAGCACAAGTACAAGATGCAGGGTTTGAGTCTCACAAGGGATAATTGGCTAGGCTTAAAATGACTCGCAAGGGCAGTTAGCTTAGTACTAATCTATGAACCTATGAACCTAAAAGGCAGACTATTGAGCACACTATATATGCAAATATAGAGCTATTGCATCATTTAATTACACTGCAATAATTTACATTTCACTGAATACACTGTAAAACCTAATAAGATATTCAGAAATATTCACAAACCATAGTGCTGTGATTCAGTCAAGAAAAAGAGGATGGATAGTGTAAAGTCACATGGAGCAAAGGAATGCATGTTTATAATGTGACTGGCAGTTATGAGACAGGTGCACATGTGTACAAGACTAGTAAATGGACAAATAGGTGTTCACCCCTAAACAGCTTTATTTATATAATGTTATAAGATGCTTAACAAGTTTATCTCAGAAGCTAGAGTGATCCAGTGCATTTGTAACTTTTTTCTCAAAATGTTTTTTTTTATTTTTCAAATACATTTGAATGAATTCCATAGTATTTATACATAACATCTTAAATAACTATGTGCACTATTTACATTAGCCTGACACTATAACAGGTCTTAATGGATACAGTTACTTTATAAGTATGTTCAATCCATTATAAGAGTGTCTGATTAATTAATGTATAGTGTTAATCAACGATAAAACTTTTCCCCAAGGGGTGTCGATAAATGGGTTTGGATAATATCTTAGTTCTTTACTTTTTATTTCCAATAATGCTGTGGTCTTCAATAGGCTGTAGAAGTCTTCCAAAGTTGCTATTGTTTTTTTATTCCATCCTCTTGTTATACACTTCCTTGAAATTGCAAGTATAGTCCATACTAGGTACATGTTTGGCCTATTCAAATGAGGACCTTCTTTCACATTTAATAATACAAGAGCTTTAGTTAAATAAGATTATTTCTTAAATAAAGCTTGCAGAAAGTTATTAATACCATTCCAAAATTGCTTAATTTTAACACAATCAAAGAAAATGTAGTTCCAATCTGCATCGTGTCCTTGCTCACATCTCTAACATATTCCTTTTATGGAAGAACTAATTTTACTGATTCTATATGGGGTTAAGAATGCTCTGTGCAGGCATTTCCAATTAAAAAACTTTCCAGTATTGTGTAAAGGATGTATATTTTATCAATAATAAGATATTTGTTTTAATATCTTCAGTTAACTGTATTGAGTATCCTTTTGTTATATAATTCCAATATGAGGTTTTGGGTGTTGTTTTATAGTTTATCAATATTTTGTAAAATTTTGAAATACTGTTTCCCATGTCAAAGTCATTATATATGATTTCATATATGTATTTAGTAAATTTAAGTATGCCTTTAAATGAAGAATTGTTAATTATTCTACTTAAATCTTGCGAATATGACAGAATACTCTGTAAAGTTAGCCAGTCCTGTCATGGAATTTTGTATGTTATTTTTATTACTTGCATATCTAAAACCTTTAGTTCTTTGATACATTGGAGCCAACAAACAAGTCCTTTCTGTTCCCAGAAATTAATCATTTCTCTATATATTGTATGTAGAAAATTCTTTGTGGCTATAAATGGTGTTAAAAGATCAAACCAGATTTTTAAATCTATATTTGCATTAATAATTTTCCTAAATGAGTCAATGTAATAATTAATTATATGTGTTTTAGTGGGTTTAGTTATGTTATATTGCATACTATTACATAATATGTGCCATGGCAAATTGCTTTTATCTGTTATTTGAAATTGTTTTGTAAATTAAATTAATTTATTCATATTACAGTTAGTAATTCTTTCCAATTTGCAGAGTAATTTGGACTTATCTAGTCTGAGATTGTTTTAGATATTGATGCTTTTATATATGTTTCTATATCCAGAAAGTTTAATCCTCCCTGTTTCCATGGTCTGATATGATGTATTAAAGCTAGTCTGTTTCTTTTGGGAAACCATAAAAATGTTATTAGGTGTGAATTTATTTCTTTAAGTATATTCCTTTCTGGTAACAGTTGTATTGCCAAGGCTATATATAGGATCTTAGGCAGTAAAACCATTTTATTAACTGTAGTCTATCTTCAAATGTTAATATTATTTGGTTCCATTTTTCCACAGAGATTTTAATTGTATTGATGATATTATTGTAGTTTTTTTTAGACTAATTCATTATTATCCTTATCTTTGAAGGAAAACATTTATATATTTCCGTAATTATGCCATCTATACCTGGAGCTTTATTATTTTTACCCTGTTTTATTGTATCTGTAATTTCGTTATAGGAAATGGATGCTTATAGATCTAATTTTAATTTTTTTCAGTTTTTTTTTTATATTAGAACATTTTTCATCTAGATTTAATTGATCAATATGTATATTTTCTTTTTGGAAATGTTCCATATAGTGATTTCTATAGGCATCAAGAATGTCACCTATATCCAAGACATTTTTTCCCTTTCTTTTCATGGAAGATACTTTTAATGTTATTAGCTTTTGATTGTATTTTGATTCTTGTGGATAAATTATGTAGATATTTGGGAGAAATGGTCAAGGTATTAATTTTTCATTTTTCTAAAGCTAAATTAGTTTTATGTGTTAGAATTCCATTGTATTTATTGTTTAATATTGCTACTTTCTTTTTCATCTCCAAATGATTTTGAATTGCTTTAGCTTTTACTGACAAAAGTTTGGATTGTAGATCTAATAATTCAGAATCCCATTCCCTGATTTTTTATACCAAGTTAGGGTTTTACCATATATGTAAGCTTTTAATGAGTCCTATAACATTATTTTATTTATCTTTGTGATGCAATTAATATCTAAGAAGAACTGCTGTAATTTAGATAATAACCAGGGTCTGAATTCTTTAATTTTAGTTATATATGCTGGAATTCTGGAGTTAAAGATTAATAGTTTGTACACATTTTGAAGTTTTAGTATCAATGAACTGTGGTCTGAAATGGGGCAGGGAGTGATTGAGAAATTAATGATTTTAGAGTGTAAGTCATGGGCAGCAAATATTTTATCTATTCTAGTCTGGGTAGCAAATCCGTGATCTTGATGGGAAAACAACAAAGATTTATCTTCTTTAAATATGAAAGTATCTACAAGATGAAATAATTCTACCCACCTGTTTAAAGCTTTTGATACAGCAGATGTACACAGTGGTCTTTTATTTGTAGTTTCAGAAATATCAGATCTACAGTTAAAATCTCCTCCTAATATTAAGTTGCCTTCATAATTGTTGGACGGGAAATCCAAGTGTTTTTTAGCAGTTCCTGTTCCAATGCCTGGGAACTAGTATAGATTGGCTAGGGTCCATATTCTGTTATTATATTTAACTATTACTAATGCCATAAGGCCTTCTTTATTTTCATACTTATAAATGATTTCTGGGTTAATTACATTTATTTTCCATAAAATTGTTACCCCTTTTGTCTTTGTGGATTGTGCCAATATCATATATTCCTTATGATTCCATTTGTAGTTGTCATTTGTTTAGAAATGAGTTTCTTGAAGGAAGACAATTCGTGTTTTGTTCAATTTTAAATATTTCAGTAGATTTGATCTCTTGCTAGGATTCTTTAAGCCACTGGCATTTAAAGATAATAAAGTTAAATCCATCTTAGATTATTTAGACTATGCATTTTTTGTTTTATTGTGACTATTAAACATTTTCCTCTGATAACTATAAAGTATATGTTTGAGCTTTTAAAGGAAATAATCAGTTTTATACTTTGAGTGTTTACCAATAAAGCAATGTTTTGGTCAGGCATTCTAAAAATGTTTTTTGTGAAATAAATTTAAATTAATAAATGTTAATAAAACTAAGATCTGTACTAGCCATGGAATGAAAATCATTCCTAATCTGATGGATAAACCTAAGTCCATCAGATTATCACTTATGCCTTGACAATCCAGAACATCTGAGCTCCATAAATTGAATTATCATATGGAGAATATTTGTAATAGAAATAAGCAATATGCATATTATTTTGAACAGATATAGTACTATTGTAGATTAGACCGAATTCTAATACAATATAACTGTCTACTTATTGTATAAGCAATTAATATTTATGTGAAAGATAGATGACAAGCAATTCAGTCATAGTAAAGTAGGATGTATCATATATAAAACCTCAGTAAAAGATTATATCACACAGTTATTTAACATATTCACCCTTATTGATGAAGTATTTCAAAACGTATTACTTAATATAAATAGATGCTAATAATATTCATACCTAATGTTTTTAATGCAATGTATTTTACTGAATATATCAGAAGTTATATTTCATTGTTTCCCAGCATTTAAGTAATCACTTTGTTTGTTGCTAACTTACTTAAAGCATCAAGTTTGTTTTATGTGAACATTGATGAAAGTTATCATTTTAATTATCAGTGCATCTCTCTTCCCCGATTTCCTGCACATAAGGATTTTCATACCTGTCATTTCTTATAAAAAATGACTGAAATTATAGGTTAAAAATAACAAATTGTCTTATTGTGATTAATGATTACAAGTTCCCTTTCCATATTCATAAATTGCCATTTTATGGCATATACTGAACGTTTTTAGATTTAAATGGCAACATTCTATTTGCATAATCAGCTAAGGTTAAACTGAGTGATTATTGTCAATTTAATACTATTTGTTCAGAATGTGAATGCGACATCCCGTGACATTCCTAGTTCAGGCTTCTGTTGTTTCCCTTGAACAACCTTGTCAGTTTGATGTCATGTATAAAACATTAGTTTCCTTGGTAACAGCTTAAGTATTATGTTTGGTCAACATGGGTTACAAAACCACAATTCAAGTTAAAGCAATTATATGACTTGTTATGCACATTTACTTATAGGAAAAATCATCTTGCTTCCCCTTGATGTTCAATATAGTGTATGTCATAGGTTCATAGGTTGGTACTAGGCTATCGGCCCTAGGACCTATACAAGCCTAGCCATAACTATTCCCTGGCTATTTACTTCCCACAGTATTTACTTCCCTGGACCCCTGTCTAGCAGGGTGTCTGATGTGATTCCCGAGGTGAATGTCCTATCTCCCATCCAATCATCAAGGTTCCTTTTGAAGAGGGCCAAAGAGGCGATATGCTTGACATGTATGGGCAGTCTATTCCAGAGTCTGGGGAGTCTCTGGGTCAGGAACCTATCATTCCAGCATGTTTTGTTCATTGTGATGACACGGTTTAGATTCCCGGAGCATGTGTCTCTGAGGGATTGGGATTTCTTTAAGTGTAACATGTCCAACAGCTCTGGGTTTGACATGGCCTTGTATGTTAAGCAGAGATTGCCTCTGAGTAGATGATATGCGACAGAGTATAGGTAGAGTTTTTTAGATGGTAGCATAGGGCATCTGCTTTAGGCCTGTGATTCTTTTAGTGAGGTATTTCTGCAGCCTTTCCAGTTGTTGCAGATGTCTTGAGAGGTACATGCCAAATGGGGCACTGTATTCTATAATGGGTCTAATGAGGGATGAATACAGTGGGACAATGATCTCCTTTTTTCTGGATGAAAAGCCCTTAGTGATGAGGTGTGCCATCTGGAAGGATTTGCTGACTGTTGTGGCAGTGTGGTTATCGAAGGTGAGACCACTGTCCCTAAGTCTCATCACACTTTCGGTGTTTAATGTACTGCCACCTATGTCGTAATTCATGGGTACATGTTTTTTTCCCAAAGGTGATAACTATACATTTCTTGGCATTGACAAGTTAAAACAGTAGTGTTATTGTACACAAGCCCATGTTATTAAACTGAGTGTCTGTTGTCAAGTTAATATTTGTTCAGAATATAGTTGTTACATTCTGTGACATTTCAAGTTCAGGCTTCTATTGTTTCTCTTGAACAACTTTGTCAGTTTGATGTCATGTATAAACATTAGTTACCTTGGTAACCACTTAAGTATTATATATGGTCAAGATGGGTTACAAAAACTACAATTCATGTTAAAGGAATTAGATGACTTTTTATGCATATTTACTTATATAAGAAAATCATCATGCTTCCCCTTGATGTTCAATGCAGTGTATGTCAGTTAAGACAGTAGTGTTATTATACACAACCCCATGTTATTAAATTCTGTCTTTAATATCTACATTCAGCAGACTGCTTCATCTTATATGAGGATTATATATTTTATGTCTAGATTTACTAAAACTGTTTTTTTTTTTTTTTTGGCTGTTGCTTAGTTATTTGAAAGACCACAAGCTGTAATGCTAATTCTTATTATTATCTCCTTCCAAGCATGTTTATACAATCCATAGACTTTAAATTATGAGACCATTCTAGTTTCTTATTTGTTATAAGTATATTTCCATCCTTACATACACACATATCAGTACTTCAAGCACGGGCAACAATACCAATCCAGTTTTGCCAGAATACCATTCACTAGTTCATGTGGTGTGTTTCCAGGCTGTTCTTAAAATGTCCAAACCAATATTTGTCCTGTTCCATTTTACCAGCCTGTTCCATGCAGTGGCCACTCTGCCAGTGAAGCACTCACCACACCTTCCATTCCCACAGATATTTCCACAAAAAAAATCTGATGACTCTATCACTTCCCGGCAACCCCAAACACCCCTAGGATCAGCTATCCCCAATATGCCCAACATGTCCAAGCAAGCTCACCTCCCAGACCACTGCAAAGGGTTCTGCACAAGACCAAGTGCTCTTAGTCTTTCACAATAACTCAGACTTCTACTCTTATGTAAGTCCTTAATGTGTTTGGACCAAAATACATTTTAAATATAAAATAGTGCTTATTATTTATTTATTTTTTTATCAAGAATCAACTTTGCCGAGAATCATCTCAGAGGCTCCTCAGAGCCGTTAAGCATTATCGTCACTCTGTCTCTGTTAGCATAGCAACCTGGGACCATCTGTTTCTGTTAGTGTGTCTGTGTACTGCATACCAGGGGCTCACGATGCACCTGAAGCAAAGCTTCACTTCACTGCAACTTCAAGCCTAAATTCCATCCCTTTCAGTGAGGCAGCAGCCAGGAAAAGAATGAAGTGCCAACAGATCAAAAAAAAAAAAAAAAGCTCCCAACAAGCCACCACAACAAGAGTAATAGATTCTTCCAGCCTTCCCACCTCTCACTCAGCAGATGTATAAACAAACTATTCTCTGTCAAAATATCCCAAATCACAGTTTTATCTACCCCCTTCCCCTGGATCCACGCTAAATCGCCAAATGTCTCTTGCTAATACACAAGCATCAGTAAAACTTGATCACAAGCCACAACCCACAGCTTCCCAGAGACGAAAATGGCAACATACAACAGCTGCCAGACACAGCTGCATCCACACACACCATCTCAGGCTTAATCAAACAGCACTTGAAGCTATGGTACCTGCCATAATTGATATTAACTATGTTTAGACAGAATAATAATGACAATTGTACTAGCTGCCAGACACGGCTGCATCCACACACACACACCATATCAGGACTGATCAAATAGCACTTGTAGCTGTGATATCTGCCATAACTGATATTAACTATATTTAGGCAGAATAATGTTGACATTTATACTAAGAGCTTGCTACTATTATTTAACCAGGATATACATGGCATTTCTAAATCATACTTTAACTGAAGAAGGCATTAGTCTCCATGACAGCATTTTTTTTTCAAAACACTCTACAGTTACTGCTATTATATATGATGTTCATTTGTTACATTTGAGTCTGAAGTCTGATGAATGGTACCTTGTTGAATTAGCTAATTAATTACTTAAATTATTATAAGTAAAACGATGAAAAATGAACAAGATAAGTATTCACTGAGTTCAAGTAGGGGGAGAGAAACTTCTACGTTTATATTATATGTTGCTTTGACTTATATATAATGTAAATAGTAACCCATCTTGACCTACCTTTGTTTGTGAAAAGTCACTGGACTCTTTGAACATTCTGAATAAATCATTAATGTTTCTCAGTTGTTTAAGAAACCCTCCTTTTTTAAATAAAAACAGATGACAAGTGATGTACCATATAAGTTGATACTTTGAGCGATGTAGTTGTAAGAGTTATTTTTTTGGGACAGCTATCTTGGAATCAGTTCTTTGTTTCTTCTTTCTAGAATCAGTCCAAGGATTTGTTTCTTTTATTCTTTTAAGAGTAGGGGCCATCCATTCCATTTCTTCTGGGATAGACACTATGCTGTTGTTTTTGATGAATATAGTAGCTTCTTCTAAGTCATTAAAGGTTCTCATCTCATTGGCAAAAATTATTTTATCTTGGCTGGAAAGGTCAGCTGTGCTTCAATGCTGTTTTGTTTCAACAGTTTTATTATTGGCCAGACTTTTTTCTTTTGTTCTAGTATTCTAGAAGAATAATCATTGTCAAACCTCATCAGGCTTTGATTGTATTTTAAGGGTGATTTTCTCCAAGCAGATTTTAATATTAGTTACTTGTCCAGAAATGAAAGAAATTTTATAACTATGGATCTAGGTGGAGTATTTGTTGAGTTAGAAGCATGTTTCCTCAGTGCTCTGTGCGCCCTTTCAATTCCAAATGAAAGTCCCTCTTTCAAGTCTAAAAATTCAGGAATCCAGGTTGTTAAGAATGAAATAATGTCTTCTTCTTCAGTGTTTGCAGGCAGACCAAAGATCCTTATGTTGTTTCTCCTTTCCCTGGTTGCTAAGTCATCTATTTTGTTAAGCAGCCATGCATTCTGTTTTAGCAGAAATTCTTTTTGGAATTCTTCCTCTTTGAGTCTCCCTTCAGTCTCATTTAGAGAAGTCTCTGTATTTGTTACTTTGTATGGTGTTGCTGTAATAGTTCCTTAAGAGTATCAGTCTGTTTCTGAGAATTTAATTTGAGGTTATCTAAGTCATTTTTAAAGCCACCCATCTTCAAAGATAGTTCCTGTAAGGTAGATGCCATCAATTCCAGTTCGTTTCTCAAAGCAGCATCTGGATAAGAATTCCTTGAGTTGTTCATATTCAGTGACTCAATAAACTTCCAAGTTACTTTACAGAACAATTTTTGTATATCTCCACCAAAATTGATATTTATGTAGTTTAGTAGTTTATCTATAGATTTCTGACATTTTAAACTTGAAAATAATAAAATGTTCCTATATTATTATACTAGTTTATGGAGCTCTCAAAATTCAATGCTCTCAGTTGGCCATCTAGGCTCCGCCCTCCCTCTCCATTTTCTAACTTTTGATGTGAGGGAGTCCCAGGTTGTAGAAAATAGCTTTTCTCCTAATAACAAACTGATGCTGACATAATTTGTGGTTATCTTAGATGATGTGACTGTTTTTTTTAAATGCAAGTCATTGATTAATGCTGATAAAGTTATATCCAAAAGCAATTGATTATTTTCTTTGTCAAACATAGTTTGTCTTCTTTGGCTTTTCTTAGTAATATGGCTGTTACACTTTAGAAGTTGGGTTTTGTTGCCCAAACAGGATTAAAAATGAATTTCATTACATATTATTATCTAAGTAAAGACAAAAAATGTTGTAATTGAAAAGTATGATTTATTGATCTATAGCTTAGAGCTCTCCTACTGTAAGTTTTCCTTTCTGTGTACAACTGAAAATTTGGAAAAAACATGAATGCAAAAGATTAATAAATACCTTGTGACAACTAGCTAGTAAAGAACTGAGCTATGACAAGCAAAAATGAAGGGTGAGATAAGCAATATAGCCAGATTGTAATGAGTTTCTCCAGTCTGACAGCAAGCAAAATGATTAACAGATAAGTTTACAACACAAAAGTAATTAAAAATCTAAAAAAACAAGTAATATAGATTACAAATTAAGGATTTAAAAACTGTGGGCATGCTTTACTTGTGGGACACTATTCTGTCTTTAGAAATGGAAGAGTGCACAGGAGCAGAAACAACCTAAAGTACATATAATCCTTAAAAACAGAATATGAAATGTGTTGAGTCAGGGTTTGTCTTCATTAAGTATATCAGACTTCAAAGTGTTATAAGGAACATAAAAGGATCTGATGATCTGAAAAATGAAGTTATGTTTTTTTTTCAGATTTACCTGTTAAAGTTGCAAGTAAACAGTGTTATTGTGAGATGGCAAGAGCAATCACATTGCATGGTTACCAAATTTTCCATAAACAAAAAATACTTGTGGGGGAAAGCAAAGTGTTTTAAAATGCTTTTTAATGTGTTTATCTGTGAAAAAAGTGATTTTCAAAAACTTTTGTTTTTACTGGCATTTGCTGTTTATTTTCCTTGAGAAAGAGGCAACATTTTTGACTTGACCATGCATCAGTCTTTCGGTCCCTCAGTCAGTCCTTCCTCCAGTCACAGAAAGAAAAAGTTAAACAAACAGCTAACAATTTGCCTCAGCCACAGGTGGTTGACTGCTGTGGCCATTAGTTGTACCTCAGACCACTTATCTTTTATCCCCAATCCCTCTGGTGTGGCACCTACAGCCACTATGGATTGGGGGTTAGCAACATCCTCTGAAGCTGTTGGGGTCCCCTCAGTGGGCAAGGGAGAGACACTCTTGTCAGTTCTGGGACAGGAAAGAGGGAAGGCTTTCCTGTTTTGTAAAGCTGTTGTGCTCATCCTTGAGGAAGTTGCTGCTGCCATTAATAACATGGTTGGTCCCATTTTTTTTCTATAAAAAAGAAACAGGAAACTAAACATGTATCTTCTTCTTCTCAAATTTCCTTAGACATGAATAGTTTTACTGGGTATGACTCAGGATTTAATTCCGGCTATTTATCATTCTTGTAAACCAGTTTCTGGTAAAAGAAAGAGAGATACTTCCTTTCCTGAGGAGATTCACAATTCTGAATCTGGACAGGGGGATGAAAGGACAGATACAAGGTGTAATACATTAGAGTTTTGTTGCCACAGATTGCTTAATAATAGTTTATTGTAGTGAGTACCATATAATATAATAGCAGCAGATAAAAATATAACAGCAACATATTTAAATGGTATTTAGCAGCATACATATTAGATAACTGAAGGCACAAAAACAGTTTAATAATGATATTTGAACAAGTCTTGTACCGCACATTAACTTCTCTGTCCTAAACATACATAGTATATTACTTTTGTTTAGTAACATTTTTGGGGAGTCATATCCACCTCCTTAACCTGGATTTTTTGATTCCCAGGCCTTGTCTTGCAGGTGTCTGACAGTGCCTAACTGTATTTTTTATCTAGCATTTCATTGCATGTATACACATCTTCCCCTGAGAAAGGAACATTTTGTAGCTTTCCCTTGAGAACTGTTATTTTTGCACATTTCATGCTTAGCCAGCAAAGTTATCTTTTTCCTTTTACTGAACTTTTTCTGAAACTGTAGGCATAAATGAAAATACAAGTCTGACCATATATTTTCAGGCCTATTTTACTATTTATTTTACCTTATGCATAACAACTACTTTTAAGGGAAAAGCTTAAGTCCTAACACAGAGATTTCAAATTTTGACTCAGAGGAGAGCTCAGTTTCTGTCTCTGCATGTAGGGAGTTCTCTTTCTCTTAGAGTATTTCCAGAATATTCCAGTGTTTTCACTGGGAGAGCTGTTACAGAAAGCTCTGGAAATTCCTTCTGTAACAACAGTTCTGAAAACTCCCCAAAACCAAGGACAATCCAATAAGTCAGAATAACTATTTAAGAGATTTTATTCCCCGCTCCCACCATGGCAGTCCCTTTTCCATTCCAGAAAGTCTTATCTCCACATTTCCAGGATGTCAGCTAGGCAGCACAGTTCAATTAGCTTTTCTTCCACAGGAAAAAAATAGATCTAGAACTATTTCTAGGGTTTTTCTCTTAGACTTCAGTCACTGAGAGGGAATAGGTTCACAGGTTCATAGGTAGTTACTGTTGAGCAGAGCCCCAGAGGTGATCCCCGGGGTGAATTTCCTATTTCCCATCCAATCATCAAGATTTTTCTTGAAGAGTGCTTATAAGGAGCTTTGTTTGATATAGATAGGTAGTTTGTTCCAGAGTATGGGGAAGTCTCTGGGACAAGAATCTATCCCTCCAGCATGTTCTATTTATTGTGGTGACAAGGTTTAGGTCCCTAGAGCATGTAGCTTGAAGGGATTGGGATTTCTTTAAGTGGAGCATGTCGAACAGCTCTGGGTTTGACATAGCTTTGTATGTTAGGCAGAGATTGCCTCTGAGTAGGCGATATGCGATGGAGTAAAGCTGGAGTTTTTTGAGACGGTCTGCATAGGGCATCTGTTTGAGGCCAGTAATCCTCTTTGTGAGGTATTTCTGCGGCCTTTCCAGTTGTTGTATATGTCTTCTGAGGTACATACCAAAAGGGGCGTTGTACTCTATAATGGGTCTAATGAGTGATGAGTAGAGGGGAACAATAATCTCTTTTTTTCCTGGATGAGAAACCTTTTGTGATGAGGTGTGCCATGTAGAAGGATTTCCTGACTACTGTGGCGATGTGATTATCAAAGGAGAGACTACTGTCCACCTGTGTCCCAAGGTCTCTTATCACACTTTCAGTGTTAAGTAGACTACCACCTATGTGGTAGTTCATGGGTACAGAGTTTTTACCAAAGGGAATGACAATGCACTTTTTGGCATTGAGCTTGAGGCCATGGCTCTGACACCAGTCATCTGTCTCAGTGATGCCCTTTTGTAGGATGGCCACATCGTTAGGAGTTTAGATTATGGCTCCTAGTTTGCAGTCATCTGCGAACTTCATTAGCCAAAGACCTTCTGTGTTAGCCTGTACTTCAGAATACCTTGCATACCTCCCAACTGTCCCAAATTACTCATTTTTACCGAGTTTTGAGGTTCAAATAATGGGGTGCCACGATTCCCAAGTGGCACCTCTTAATTTCCGAATTTCCCAGCACTTTATTTTAAATTTTACTTCCCGTCTTTTTGAGCTGACGTCATCATGTACACGATGACATCAGCTCTGTGAAACAGCCTGACAGCCTGACAGAATTAAGCTCAGGGCTCAGCGTGCATGTATTTCTGGCTGCTGATACTGCAGGAGGTGTGTGGAGCTGCCATTTCTATGGATTAGTTGATGTGTTTCCGACTGCTTCAAGCTGAAGTTTTGCTTAGCTGGTGTGTATCCAACTGCTTCAAGCTGCCATTTTTCTAAGGTTAGAAGTAAAACTGTGTGTGTTTAACAAACTTCCGTTTAAGTAGAGGTGTGTATGTGTTAAGCTGCCATTTTTCTAAGGTTAGAAGTAGCTGCCGTTTCTATGGATTAGTTAGTGTGTTTTCCGACTGCTTCAAGCTGCAGTTTTGATTATCTTAGCTGGTGTGTGTTCCGACTGCTTCAAGCTGCTATTTGATTAGCTGGAGTGTTTCTGCCATTTTTCTAAGGTTAGAAGTAGAGGGGTGTGTGTGCGGGTGTGTAAAATGCCCTAGATCACAAATAACACTGAGAATGGCAGAATATTTATATGTTGCTCCTATCTTGCATTGCTTTCATTTAATAAGCTTCAGGGTGGCTGTGTATTAATGCATTTAAGAGTAATTATTGTCAGGTAGGGAGTTTACACACAGTTAACATCTACATTTGGAAGAAACAGCCACTTATATCTACCATAAGAAATTGTATTACATTTGGTTTATTCTTAGAACTGTAAAGTAATCTGCAAATTCAGTGTCTGTTTATTATTTTATAACAGCTCAGTCATGAGTCAATACTCACATTCTAAGACACGGCGGATTAATTTAACTGCAAACCTTCTGCTTTGACTGGCGCATGTCTCATTTCCTTTTACCTGAGTTTGTAAAGGAGTGATCCATAGAATAGTGACTTTTCCTTTTACATTAACATTATGGGTGACAAGGTAATAAGTATGTGGTTCTAACATCTCAGGGTTTGTATGTCAGTCATCAATCTCATCCTTCACTACATCTTATCTCAGCTTTCCCTACATCCTGTAAGAATAACACATCAACATATTTCTTCATGGGGCCGATTTTTCAAGAGTTATCAAACACAGACAAATCTGGCTCATTAGATCTTCCAAAAAATTAGTTGCATCATATAGTCATCTTTTCCAAATATCAAGAACTTGTCTGCTGAGGATCTTTTAAACATACTTTTAAAGAAATCACCTTAGTCACATCTGTCCCCAAAACCCTAATGAAAATAATCAATAACAGGCCTAGACCTGGAAAATTAGTATTGTTTCCTGTGAAAACACATCTTTTCCAACTGCAATGCATTAAACTAGCTTCAATTTTGAACTATTAGTTATTTTTCAGAGCTGTAACTTGGGTGGGATAAAAGGAGCAGGTACCCTGGGTGCAATATTGCTGCTTCATAAAAGAAGTTTGCGGTTGAAGCTCAGTGAGTTTGTTATTAATGTGACAAGGTGCTTGTTACAATTGCAGTAAGAAGCTTGCTGTTGTTAAAGAAGGGCATAAGTTTTTTTTTTTTGGTCCTCAACATTGGATTGAGACAGCAGCATTCTGGAGAATTGTTCAGGTTTGGACATGCCTATTTTGATCATATAGTTATGGGAGGATAAAAAAAATGTGAAAAAATGCTAGTTAGTGGGAACTACCGGTGCAAAATGGAGAAAATCTGGAAGTAATAGCTGCAGGGCACTGATAAAAGGGAATTCTCCTTTACTCAAACATCCAGCAATCTAAGAGTTTACCATAATAATTAAGTGGCTGCAATCTACCGCATGGAGGTGTGGCAGTCCCAAGACAGGGATTTTATTATAAAACATTTTGAGTGCTTTTTAAGCAGCTTAATCCAAAATGGTGTTCAGGATTTTTGACAGCTAAACAAGACTACAGCAGGACTGTTGGCATGACATTTATGATAGAGCTGAGAAAAGTACTGGAATACAGTTAATAAAATAAGATCACCTACTATAGGAAATTACCTCACATGAACAGGAATGTAATCCACAGCAGATATGTAATCCACAGATATAACTAGGTGGGTTATAAACAAGAAGATACAGAGGACAAATACACAGTATGCACAAAGATTAATTATTATTTATTTACTTATGATGTCCAGTTAGTTCTGTTAGTCTTGTGGCCTATTTACATAGAATACCTAGATAGCAGTTATATAGCTTGGGAACATTTATCCAGAAAATACATCTGATTATTGCTTCAAGGAGCTACATTAGCACTGAACACAAAGGCAAATCTTACACAACTGAAAAATAACATTTTAAAAAGAGTTATGTCGTTAGAAGCCACTGCCAGTGTTACTGTTCTGAAGCTGGTGGTCTTTCTGTCGAGCAGCTACTGCCACTAGATGCTGTCAGTTACACAAGCAGTTGCTTGTAAACACATTTGGGATTATGTGGTTTCTTGTGATTGAATTTTTCCAAATAGTTTGGGTTTCTAACACTATGATCAGACTAAGACTTGTGCTAAAAAGGGAAAGCCATTTATCAAGCCATACATTAGTGTTTATGGTAAATGGGACGAAATAGCCAGGTAATGGAACATTGGAATGGCTGCAGGGGGACTCTGGTGCCATATTTTGGTTGTCTGTTCTTCAGTTTGCGTTTGAAAGTTGGTATCCTACAATTCCATAGGAGTGGGTAGGGTTACATAATTATGTATGCACATTTTATGTTAATCAGCGTACAGATTTCTACCTATTTTTCATGGGCCTTGTCCATATTTTTGATGTTTCCAGGTTGAGAGGTATGATACCTTCGGATTTTGTGTATCATGGCTTCTCATGGTACCCCTGTCAAGATTCCACATGAAAAAGATACAGTGATATCTGAAGTCCCTTTCATCTCAACACCAACAGCCCTTGTCTTTTCAGATCCCAGGGCTGGGGTCTGTCAGAAGGGAAGTTACTTTGTGGAGACAACAGATATCCTTAAATCCAGGTCTCCTCTTACTTTTCTCCCTGTCCAAAGTAGTCAGTCACTACAGATCCCTCAGACTTTGCTTAGGGAAAAGTTTCAAGAAGGATAAAAGTGCAAGGTGTGTGGTACACCTAGGACAGATGCAAGCACATACATACAAAAGAGATGCTTGCCCTGATCAATCCACTCAACTCTCTGAATCATCTTTGGTCTGCAGGACCTCTTCAAATTGTTAAAGACAACAACACAGTTGTGGTATGTCAACAAATAGGGGGAAACCAGGTTGTACCCCCCACAAACTATCCAAATTAACTTGGAATATAGCTTCACAGCACAGTCTCACGCTGCAGGCATCCTACATTCTGTTATAGTAACATTGGGTGGCAGACAAGCTGAGCAGGACAAGGGCAGACCCTCATAAATGGAAACTAGATCAGGGGGTCTTCCAAGATTTGATCCATTTGTGGGAAGCTTCTCAGGTAGACCTCTTTGCCTCCACTCTGGATAATCAAATGGCAAAATTCTGCTGCAGGATTCCATATAAGAGGGCTTGGAAGACAGATGCCTTTTTATTTCCTTGAACAGGAATGTTCCTGTTTGTTTTTCCATACTTTCCACTAATACCCATGGTACATTTGAAGATTCAGAATAAAATCCCCAAGATCACTGTGGTGATGCCCTTCTGGTTCAGACAACCATGGTTCTCCCTACTTTTGGAAATGGCCAGGGGCATTCACCACAACCTTCCTCACAGACTGGATCTAGTCACACAAGAAGAGGGATATTTGATTTCCCTGACACCAATAAACTTCTATTCACTGCCTAGATGATATGGTCTTAATTCCTTTTAGGCTCTTGTTTACTGAGGACATGCAGCAGGTACTAATGGTAGCAAAGCTTGCTACTAGAAAATCATATATTAATAAATGAAAAAAGTTTTCTAGTTGGTGTCAGTAACATAACCAGCACCCATTCATGCCTAGTTGTTCTCTGGTTTTACAATATTTGTGTGAGTTGCTATGTTATGGCCTTTCTTACTCTTCTGTCAAAGTTCATTTATCAGTCATTTTAGCATTTCTGGCCATGGATTCTGCCCTTTCAATGCAATCTCATGTCAAAATGTTTTTGATGGGGGGTTTGCATAAGAAGCCCTCAAGAAAACTGACCCCTCCTTGAGATCTTAAATTTGTGTAAGAGAAGCTGATATTTTCTCCATTTGAAACAGCAAGAACAATATCTGAGTTGCAACCTCTTATGGCAAGTCAACCATATCCCATTTTCCATAAGAATGGGGTTTCTTTGAGAACTAAGCCTTCTTTTATGCCTAAAGTGGTATCCAAGTTGACTTTAAGCCAAAGTATCTCCCCATTTTCTTTCCTGAACTCCAAAAATGAGGGAACATTTATACTCCATACCTTGGATGTCCACATATAACTTCAGGTGCTTTCTTGACAGAACTAAATTTTTCTCATTTTTATATCAATTGCTTATTTCTTGTGAAGGTAAGAAGAATGAACAACTTATGTCAAAACAGACTATTTCTAAATGGTTGTCTAAGGCTATTACCTTTACCTACACTCACCACAACAAAACTATTCCAGACTGAGTCAAGGTCAACTCTATTAGGGCCTTGGCTTTATATATGGGTTTTCTGAAGTATTCTAGAAGCTGCAACTTGGTCTTTTGTACACAGTTTTACAAAGAAAGATAAGCTTGATTCCTTCTCTAGGTCTAGAGCAGGCTTCACAAGGACCATGCTCCAGAGACTTCTGGACTTTTCTCCTTTCACCTCCCAAATATAGTAAGCTAGGGTAATCTACCCATAAAGCTAAGGCTACTACAGCAATGATCAATATGATGAACATAGTACAGTTGTATAAGTAAAGGTACCATAACAGTAGATGTTTGGATGATTACTGCTGCAGTAAATGCACCCTTCCTCCAGCACTATTGCTTTTGTAATACCTTTATTGAATTATCACTTGTGACACAGGCAAACTTACATTTATATGAAAGTAATTAAACCATATTGACAAGTTCACATTTACAAACACTATAGGCTATTTAACAATATATCTGATGTATAATCTAAGCAACATTACATACATTATTCAATTCCTGCCTTCTTTTAAACTACATTCCTCCTCCAAAACATTTTTTCCTGCATGTATTGTTCCCACAATTTTCATTCTTTCTATGTAATTTATGTCTACCCTTTTTTACGGATCCCACATCCTGTTCTTTTATCTTTTTACAATATTTACAACTTCAAGTATAGTTGGTTTAGATTTTGATTTCCATTTTCTAGTATTTTTTTTTTTGTCAGCCAACAGAATTAAAAGCATCTAGGCAAATACTTTCAGTCAGAAATCCTAAATCTTCTAGACTTTGTTGTGCATTTGGGAGCCATATGTATGTCCTCACAATATTTCTTTGTGAATTTCATATCTAATCTCTCTTCCAAATCTTTTCTGACCTCTTCTGATTGATTCTTATAGTTACTGTGCAATAGTTTATATGCCCCTCATTATCCCTTTTTTAACAGTAGCTTCTGTTCTAGATTCAGTTAAAAACACAACCATTGCAGGTTTTTCATTTGGTATTCCCATATTCCTTTCTTTTTGTCTATACTCTGATATCAATCCCTGATAGGGAAGGCAATCACTAACCTGCAGTCCATATGTCTTTGTGGCCTCTTCCCATTCCATTACCTTTACTTCTCTAATTATTTATTTATTATTTATTCCCAATACCTTGGTTCCTTTTCCAGCTTCCTCCAGTAAATTCCATCACCCTCTTGTCTATTCTCTGTACCCCTAATTGCAGTCATCCCTATCAGCAGAATCTCTTTTTTATATTCTCATGCAACTCTGAAATATCCCTTCAAATCAGGTAGTCCTAAACCTCTTTGCTCTTTTGGGAGGATCAACTTATCCCACGTGACTCTTTCCCTCTTCCTCTCCCAAATAAAATACTTCAACTCTTTATTAATTACTTTCTAGAACGTCTCCTTTATGCCTGACCTATGTACAAAACTAAAGAGGCTAAAACATTTTTACTGCTTGTATCTTACTATCCATATCCATAAACAAGAGCTTCCATTTTTCTCAGTTTTTGTATTATCTTTTGCTTAGTCTCTTCCCATATATCCTTAAATGCTATAACTAAACCCTTTTTAATCCATACTTCTAAAAACTTAATTTTATTATGTCCCCAAAAATGCGGGTATTCCCGGACCATTTCATGTGAGAGTACATAGTTTATAGCTATAGCTTTTGTTTTATCTTCATTAATTTTATATCCTGAAAAAAAAAACAGAATTGTCTCAATATATTCCACAACAATGAGATGTTCTTTTCTGGTTTCATCAGATACGAGATAATATCATCTGCAAATACCAACTTTTCTTGAACACTGTATCAATTGTATCCTTGTATTTCTGAGTCCCTATTTTTTGTTTTTATTTTTTTTGTCAGTGGTTCCAAATATAACTCAAATAAATGGGAAAGAGGACACCCCTGCCTGGGTCCTTTGGTCAGACACAACTTATCAGAAAGAAACTCTATATCCTTCAAATTAACCTTATTAATGTAACAGAAAATGCAAATGCTTCCATTGTCCTACTCATAAAATCCCAGCTTACTCTGTCAAATGCTTTCTCTGCATCAACACCTACCAATAACAGCAGTATTTTCTGATATTCTTCCTGGATCATCATTGTTCTAGTAATGTTGTCAAATGTGTGCCTCCCCTCCACAAAACCACACTGATCCATATCTGTCAATTCTGATGTCACTGTTGCCATTCTTTTAGCCATTGTAGACATAAACACTTTATAATCATAGTTTAGAATTGATATAACTCAATATGAAGCTGGATCAAATGGATCTCTACTGTCTTTAGGCATTACAGCCATCACAGCATTTTTCCGGGATGTTGGTGCCTCACCTCCTTTTAAAATACTGTTAAGTAAAACCTTCCAGATTTTTATCACTTTCATCCCTCCCAATTTCCAAACTTCCAGCAGAATATCATTTTTTCCTGCAGAATTTCATCTAGATTGGTTATACATTATCATTTGTATCCAATCTCCTTCTGTCTTAACTGTTAGATTTTGAGCCTCATCTACCTCTCACCTTGGCATATTTAAGTTTTCTATAAATATTTCCATTTGTGCTTTTTCTTGATTTCCCAAGTTCTCTTGTTTATACAAATGCTCATAAATTTTCCGAAATATATTTGATACTTCTGCTGGATTTCTGGTTATTTTTCTTGTTATAGACTCCATAAGTATGGCAACAACCCTTTCTATTTCCCGTTACCTAAGTCATGCCAAACGTTTTTTGTGCTCTGGAGTTATTATTAAAAAACAGTTGCTTAACAGCAGCCTTTCTAAACTCATTCATATTATCCAGGTACTCCCTTATTTTTTCTTTAGGACTCCGCAATTGTGCCTCCTCTTGTTCTGTGAGAATCCCCTTATTTTACAATATTTTAACCTTTTCGGCCCCTCTAATAATTCTTATAATTTCTTAACCAGATCTGTTTTTCTTTTATTTCTACCCTATGTTTAAAATTCAATTTCATTTTTATTCCACTCACTAACTATAACTTCTGGAGTGCTTTCTATCTTCCTAATAGCGCTGGGATAATTTCCAGTACCCATTCTTTAAATTCCTCTCTTTTTAACAGGTAGGTGTGAAGCACCCATGTCTTATCTTAACTTCACTACTCTGTATTTTTATCTTAGTACTTACTGGCTCATTATCTGAAATAGATATTGAATGTGCATCAAAGTTAATTAAATGCACATGCTCCTGTGAAATATTATGTCTATCAAATCTAGCCCTGTTATTGTACCTTAAGGAATAATATATAAATTCTCTCCATGTTCCTGTTGCGGAATTCACATCTTTCATAACAACTATTTTTATAAATTTCTTCAGAAATATATCCTCTTTTGTTATATTTTCCTTTCTATGCCCCCAGATACATCCTCATTGCTGCAAATCAAATTCCAGTCCCCATCTATAGGTAATATTCCCTACTGAAAGCTGATTACTTCTCCCAAAATTCTTTTATGTTGCAAAAATAGCAGTTTTAGGTGGAATATAAATACATGCCAGTGAAATCCTCATTCCTTGCCAGGATCCTCTTACAACTAAAAATCTGCCATTATTATCTATTTTCCTCTTCTATCACTGCTGTAGCTCCTCTAGCAATTAATATAAGTACTCCTCTTGCCTTTGTCCCCAATATTCTACAGAATATCCATCCTGGAATCCTTTCTTTATCAAATTCACACGCTCAATTCTTTCCAAATGTGTCTGCTGTATTATTTTTTTATTTTTTTATACTTTTTATACATTTTTAGTATGGAATATTTGTATTGAACATATAATATTGTTTTAATATTTGTTTTGATATGTTTTAACAAATTATGTTTATATTGTTTAGGAATTTTAAATAAAAATGATTTTAGAACATGTTCAGTGTGAGTTTAAGCCAGCAGAATGTGTGTACTTTAACTTTACATCTATTAGGTCTATCAACAAAGATTTAATTGCACTAATTAGGTTATTGGCAAGGTTATATAAGGGTAGCAGTGCAACATTCATAGTTATCTGATGAGTTTTTTTGATTAAAATGTATTGGTTGTATGTCAGCATTAAATCTTGCATTGTGGTTGTTCGTGCTGTGTCTATGTGAATAAACGTTATGGTTTGCAGTGGAAACAGTTATCCGAGTGCTTTTTGGGATTTATTGGTTACTGTTTAGGCACTTTTCTTCCTTTGTACTGGCTCTGCTGTATTATTGGTTGTTACACTCTCCATTTCTTAATATTATTAAATATTAATTCCTTTTTGTTTATATCTGTGGGATCACTGACATTTCAAGATAACATGGAAAAAGTCACTATTATGGTAAGAAGTCATTATTCTTACCTACTACATATGCCAGCCTTTTTAAATGTCTATTCCGAGCTTTTGCAATTGATGCACCTATTGCTTAGCAGGATATTCCTTTATACAGTTTTTACTTATCATGAACACTAGAACCTATGTCACATTAAAAAAAATTCAAAGAAGAAACCAAATATACCCCCGGGAAATATTAATTTAATACAAACATACATAAATATGTACAACTTTAAATAATGAAATTTAACTCTTCTAATAGAAACATGCATGCTAACACATACCCCAGTTAATCTGAAACTGAGGTTATCTGTGCTAAGATCATGTTATTGCTTGTCCTTCTACTTATACTAATTGGTGTCTTCTCTTTTTTTAATCTTTATTTTCCCTCCCTGAGATGTGAAAGCTACTTGCATACTTTCAGAAATCATTAACATTTAACCATGAAGAAACCAGTGTTCTGTCTTTATTGTCCTATAATTAGCTTACCTCTTTGGAAAAGATTAAAAAGATAAACAATGTCCTCTGCTGCTACCTGAAAGACAAGCAGAAACATTTATTGCTAAAGGAAAGCTTTCCATTATATTTGGTGTGCTCATATTTACTTGTTTCTACTTAAAATGTGTTATTAGACTAAGCCAAGGGTCTTAATCCAGACATTCGCTGATGCAGAAGTAAAAGAATGCATATGTATATATGTGCTATGACTCAGATAAAAGGTGGAAGGTTCTATTGGGGGGAAGAGTGAGAAGGAGAAAAAGGTCAAACACAAAATTGAGAAAAGGTTAATATAAGGATAGCATCACTGAATGTGAATAGCATAAAAAGTAATGCTAGAAAAATGATCGCATTTGAATAGTGTGAAAAAATAGATATAAAGGTAATTTGTTTACTTGACATAAGATGTACAGATAAAAGAAAAAGATGGAATTTGAGATAATGTGGAAAAGAACGTGATGTGAACTATAAGGAATGATACATGTTCAGGTATTGAGTATTACTAAAAAATGAAGAGATTCAAATATTACGTATAAGGGTGGTGCTGGCAGGAAGAGTTTTAGTGTGTGAGGTAAGAAAAGAGCAGGAGATGTTCAGAAATCAAGGAATGTATGCATATGTCTATTATGGTGGTAGGAGACCTTACTGCAATTTAAGAAAGGTGAAAGGAAAATAGCACAAGATGTAAAAATGCTGAGAGAAGTTATAAATAATAGTAGGTTAAGAATATGTAAAAGGAGAGAATATCCAAATAAGACTGTGTTACATAAGATAGAGATTGATTATATTTTGTTTGCAAAGAAATAAAAGATGGAATTAGAGAAGCAAAGCTTTAAGATTATATGGCTATATGGACAATAATATGAGAAAATGAAAATATGGCAAAAGTAGGAGGAAAGGATTAAAAAGACTGACAGGAAAAATTGCAGGAGTAGAAAGTCTTAAACAGAGGGCAACTTTGAGAAGATCATATGACAATGAAGCTATTTTATGACAGTTTGACAAAATGGTGGAAGATGTGTAAAGAAAAGTTTACGAATATGTAAAATTAGACAGCAATGGCAGAAGGAAAACATGATATATAAGCAAAATGAAATTTGTGAAAGAATAGTAGAGAAAGGGGCATGGGAAGTCTTGAAGCAAAAGAAGAAGAAAAAAGAAATTATATTAATATAATAAAGAAAAAACAGAAGGGCTAATATTCAGACAAAAGTATTATTTGAATGGGAGAACAGAAAAAGTTTCCCAATTTTTGGGTAAGAGATTGAGATGTAATGAGGGAAAGATGAATGTATTAAAGGATGAAAAAGGACAGTTAAAATATAAACAAGATAAAATTATGTATATAGTTGGTTGAAAGGTATGTATAGAATATGTATGAGAAAAGGAATGTGGCAAGGGGTGTATGGAAAGTAAAGAAGATGAAAAAGGAATTAGTGAAAGAAAACCAAAAATGAATCAAGAGGAAAGAGTTAGAGGATGCTATAAAGAAATGTAAAGAAAAATCTCCACCCAGCCCAGATGGATAAGGGAATAGTTTTTATAAAGAAAAGTCACATGATGAAAAGGATATTTTTCTGAAATATTGAATGAATGGATGGAGGAAGGTATAAAAGAAGAAGAAGAAGAGATTTGGAAGGGGGAAGGGAAGAAATAAAAAATAGGGACATCTGATAGTACTGATCTTGGGGAAATGTTGAAGATTTTAAAAGAATATGAAGTAGGAGAAAAAATAAGAAGGATAGTGAGTACAATTTATCAAAATGCTTGCATGCCTGTGAAGGCGAATGGATGTGCAGGAAAAAATAAAACAAGTGAGAGGGGTAAAGCAGGGTTGTCCATTGACCATATTGCTGTTTGTGATGGCAATGAATGCAGTTGTGTAAACATGTAGATCAATATTAGAGGATGATAGAAGGGAAGTTAAGGTAGAGATAAAGTTACCATTAGTGTTAATCTATGCAGATGATTTGGTCTTAGTAGCCAAGAATAAACATTGGATGAAAGAGATAATTTACGGAAGAAAACAAATTTAAGGTTCAGTAGGATTACAGTTAGATAAGTCAAAAAGTAATGGGTTTGGAAATGTGATATGAATAGCAAGAACTTGATTTACAAGAGGTAAAATCGGTATTCTAGGGGTTAAATTTGGAAGGAAACAAGTAGTAAAAGAACAATAAAGAGAAGTTCTAAAATTAATACAGAAGTTGACAGATTGGTGGAGAGTGTTTCAGTTGTCCCTAATAAAAAGGGTGCATATGTATGTATGTATGTATATATATATATATATATATATATATATATATATATATATATATATATATATATATTTATATGTCAATGAAACAACTTCTGAGAAAAAAATACGGCATAGAGAAGAAATAATAATGCAAGAACCTTAGTTTATTATGTGCTTTCGTTCTTTCACAATGTAGAACTTCTTCAGAATAACAAAAGTTAAGATTTGCCATGGTTTAAATACAACAGCTAATTACAAATAAAACTGCGTCAACCAATAAGACAAGGAGTATTCAGTATCATAAAAACATAGTCACTAAGCAATTCTGTAGGTATGTAACATCAAAGGGAACAGAAGTTAATAAAAGAAAATCAGGTAATCGCATATTCCACCTTAAGGCACATTTTAAATTAAGGTTGTCATTGATACCAGGTGGAGACCCGAGTCTATATTATCTTGCTGAAAGACGTGTTCAGCGAACACATCTTCAACGGCAAATAAACAGCGAATGCTGAAATCAATGAAAGGCCACATCAGCGACTTTTTCCCCGGGGGAAAAATTGCTTGGTCTACTAAACACCTTACAAGCCTTCGAAACCTATAGAGTGGCTGTGGCCCCCACCCTCCTAACTAAATATACCAATTCTGAGATTGCATTACACTGGGAAAAACAGCAAATCCCCGGTGATGGCCAAGCACTTTTTCCCCCCTGGGAAAAAAGTCACTGATGTGGCCTTTCATTGATTTCAGCATTCACTGTTTATTTGCCGATGAAGACGTGTTACACTGAACACATTTTTCGGCAAGATAATATAGACCTGGAGACTCAGCCCACAACAGAAGTTTCCAACGTAATTCTTTCACTTCGAATAAATTATTAAAATCACCCATGAAAGGTTGCCCTTGCTCAATCACAAAAAAACTTGAATTTATCAAAGTTAGGGCATAATCCGCTGTGTTTGCTTAATGCATTGCTAATGTCATGAGTATATATTTATATATATTAAATGAAAGCTATTTTTTTGGTTTTCTGTGGGAAACAAGGCCAAATCCAGTCAAGAGAGATCATTTTATGGGCTTGAATTTAATAAGTCTAGTTGTTTTCTTAGCACCAATAAATGTGTTTGCTGTGTTAAAAAGTATCTGAAAACCAGACAATACTAGGATTTTTTATTTGAAAAATATAAAGGTACATAAATGGATGGGATAAGAAAAGGAAAAGAGAAACAAAAAGGTTTGGAAGAAAAGGAATATGAAAGTCAAATAAAGACATGAAAAAGTTATATAATGAATTAGAGATGGAAAGGAAAGAATGGTATAAAAATAATGAAAGTGAGCTATTATACTGATCCTTGGGGAAAAGTGGGGGGAGGGTGAATATGAGAAAGCAATAAGGAAAAGACAGGAAAGACTTGAATGTTTGTTTGAAGCAAGTGTTTTCTGTGGCATTTATTATTGGACAAACTGCCAATGAAAAGTAACATGAAATATAAAATGATAGAACAAAGAATGTGTAATAGCTGTAATACTGAAGAGACAACCCAACACTGTTTCATGGACTGTACGAAAAATGACGTTTTTTGGTAAGTATTCAAAGATGTGTATGACTGAAAAATATTTAAAAACATTAATATGGTCATGGTGTTGTATGAGAAATATAAGGTTGGGGTTGAAAAAACGTGGAAATGGAATAAAACTTTATTTGGTATTTGTGGAAAAGTAGATATGAAAAATTTCTGTATAGCAAAAGAAAAGATGAGGAAGGAATATGTGATATAAAGAAATGGTTATGGTAGAAAGGGTGGAAGGAAAAGGCTTTTACGTGTATGCAGGAAAATAAACATGTAAATTGTTTTTTGTGATGCAGAAAGTATGGGAGTATGGGATAAAGTGTAAATACAATGAATATGTAAATAATGAAAGAAAGATGGAAACATGTTAATATAACAAAGTAATCCCTACTTTTTTTTCAGTAGGTGCTGTGTGATCTTTTACATGCATCTGAGCTGCTGTCAACTCAGGCAGATGACACCTCAGATTAAGATCTCAACCAAATGACTCAACATATCAGGAGTACAGCACCTCCCTTATGCTGCACCGCAGTGTCAGCAATCTGTCTAACTGGTATGGGAACAGAATCTACAAACTTTTGACACCAAAAGCAAATATGCTACCTGTTGCACCACTGGCCTCATTCGGTTATTTTGTTATCTCTGTGCCCTATCTACCACATTTTGAGTGTAATTAAGCATGATCCTCATGTCCTTCATTAACAATAATTGCAATTATCTGTAATAAGATGCCTGTGCAACACAACTGCTGTAACTGTCTTTAGAATACAGTTAGAAAATTGTATCTTTATATCTTATTATATCTAAAGTTATAACTGCATTTCACTCAAGCACCTAGATTGGCTGGAACTACCTCACCTACTTTTTCTAACTCAGCTCCAGATTATACATTCTATACTATACCAACCTAAGGCTGAAAGTGCCTCAGAACCTTATTAACATAACCTTCTTCTCTACCTACCTGCTGGATACCATTGCCCTACTGCTAACACGTGGTTAATTCCTTCCTACGGACTTTACACCAAGAACCGTAGCTACCTTTATTACAAGGACATACCGCGCTGAAAGTGCCTCAGAACCTTATGTACGTGCTTTTTTGACTAAGTAAGAAAAAGCCCATAATTTTACTGTTATTTTTGACTATTTCTGCTGACCTGCCAATTTATATTTGGCCTGTACTAGTCCATGGAAAACGGGGTACCTACCTGATTCTCCACTAATGCAGATTATTTGTGTTTTTTTGTACCTGATTGTTTTTCAGCTCACAACCCTTGCTAAGAACAATAGGGTCTCTCAGACCAGCACTAATGGCCACTAAATTGCATACAGCCTGTTAATCCCTCCCCTCCACAACAACAGCCAGTACAATCCTCACCAGAAGTTATTAGAAGTGTAGGCGCTATTTTTAAAACACACTTGCAGCTATTTCATCCTCCTTGGCATAAGACACTCCCACAAGTAAGGACTCTGAATTATACTAAACCTTGATTGGGCCTGATAAATGTATTTAATGTTTCTTGCTGCTGAATTACTGTACGGAGTTATTTTGCCATATGCTAGTTACATTATTGATGAAACGGCTGTATAATACTGCCAGGAATTAATTTATTTGTAAAGCTGTTAGCGTATGTATAGTATTGCTGCTGAGCAGCCATAACTAATAGCTATATTTAAGTTATTGATGAAACGGCTTGTATACTGCTGCCAGGGATACATGTGTTTGTAAAACTGTTAACGATTGTGTAGTATTGCTGCTGTATGGCCTTAACTAATAGCCGTATTCAATATAACTCCAATTCAATACTGTGTAGCTATCACCAATGTGAAATATAAGCTTAGACTTACAGCATTTGAGCTCGGATAAACATAGACTAGCTAGTTCTCATGATAACCATGCTTGACAATTGTTGTTAAGATTTGCATGCACTCTATGTATCTAAATATTCAGTTAGGTGGCTACGCTCTTTAGATAATTTCCAGCTAGTTAATGGTGCTCACCAATGGATTTAGTAACTACAGTTAATATCGTGTAGGTGCAGTGTTTTAGTTTCTGTGATTAATGCATACTGCTTTACGGCTCAAAGAACCTGTGTTACTTGCCTTAAAGTTAATAAGGGGTGTACGTACTTACTGTACATGCTGACTGCAACACTTCTCTCCTCTTTCAGTAACCAAACCTTCTTCTCTACCTCCCTGCTGGATACCATTGCCCTACTGCTAACACGTGGTTAATTCCTTCTTATGGACTTTACACCAAGAACCATAGCTACCTTTATTACAAGGACATACTGCGCTGAAAGTGCCTCAGAACCTTATGTACGTGTTTCTTTGACTAAGTAAGAAAAAGCCCATAATTTTACTGTTATTTTTAACTATTTCTGCTGACCTGCCTATTTATATTTGGCCTGTACTAGTGAAGCATTTCACCAAGAGGGACAGCTGCTTAGTTATCTAATACAACCCCATTTACCACTCAGTGCTCAGCTCTGCCATAAAAAGTACTTGATCTGCTAGAATTTGGTGAAATTTAGCAAATAGTCCTTGGAAAATGGGGTACCTACCTGATTCTCCACCAACGCAGATTATTTGTGTTTTTTTTACCTGATTGTTTTACAGCCCACAACCCTTGCTAAGAACTACTAATAGGGACTCTGCCAGCTCTGCTCCCCACCCTACCCCCAATTCCCACATGCCCCCAGTCGTCCTAGATTTATTACAGCCATAAACCCCCTCCCATCATTCTAACAACCAACCACACTACTACTCCCAAGTTTAACTCCACCACCATCCCACTACTATCCCTCCACTTCTGCTAATATGGTTCAGCATGCCATACTTATAGTCATTACGTGCACTCTGCTTACATACCTCACATTTTACCAAAACTCCATTATTCTCCCACTCAACCACTTCCACTGCACTACTATTCACACCACCATTCATGACTCACCCTCACACTGCTCCTCCCCCACTAATACAAGAACCATCCCAATGCACCCCCCACATATTCTATCAACTACATTACTCAAACAAAAGGCATCCCTAAAACTTAACAAACTAATCCCCCCACAGTATCTATCACCTACTGCACCTAAACAAAAAGTTTCCCTAAAATACAAACTACTTCACACATTAATAAAACTAATCTCCTCAGGCATATCAAAACTTGCCCTCAGTGGAGACATCCACCCCAACCCTGGCACCTCCATCTCCAACACTCCACTCCTAATAATCAGTCTAATAACCACAAGGTCTCCCAAAATACAGCCAGCAGAAAGCCAAATGACCTCCTTCTGCTAAGCCTAAATATCAGAAGTATAACCAACAAAGTCCATGAACTCCATGCCAACATAGACTTGTACTCCCCAGATATTGTCATCCTGACAGAAACCTGGCTAAAACCTAACATTAGCAGTGAGCAAATCCTCCCTACTGGTTACGACATATTACGAGTAGACTGGTTAAACAAGAAAGGGGGTGGTGTAGCTCTAATGTTTAAACAGCATCTAAACGTTCAGATCCTAAACGTATCAGCACCCCAAATTGGCAATGAAGAAATAATTTATACCAACCTCAAAATAAACCAAAATATAACCATTAACATAATAGGATGCAACTTCCCACTTGACCATAATATCCCTCCACTAGAAAACCTCTTCAGTTGGGTTAGGTTCATAGATAGTTTCATAGATTAGTACTATGCTAACTGCCCTTTTGGGACATTTGAAGCCTAGCCAGATACCCCATGTGAGAATCAAATCCTGCACCTTGTGTCTTTAAGGTAAACACCTTAACCATTATGTCATCCTCCCACCCACCATCTTCTCCAAGAGACCATAATTTTAGGTGATTTCAATATTGACTGGCAATCCTGTTGTGGCAACCATCCAACCCTTCATCTAAACCTTCATGGTTTCACCCAACTAATCCAGTCACCTACCAGAATAAATAAAAACTCCAACAAGCATACTACCCTGGATTGGATACTAGTCAGTAAGATCCCCCAGTCATATATAGCAGGCTGCCTATCGGATAGCCTCAGTGATCATTCCCCAACATTCCTACTAAAAAACACCTATACCAAGTTAAACCTGTCATCTATTGGCAAATACATAATAAACTAAACTTTAACCCACTCACATTCATCTCATCCATCAAAGACTGTAACTGGAATCCACTAAAGTACCTCAGCCTAGATGACACAGTTCAATTTTTCAATACTACCTTCCTAGGCATCTTAAATAACCATGCCCCCATAAGACTTACCAGAACCAAAGCCCAATCCTCCCAATGGCTACAGAAAACCACTAGGTCAGTAATGAGAAACAGAGATAAAGCCTGGGATCACTGGCGCAAAACCAAAACCCCCTCAATTAGACAGAAATTCCTAGAACTACGCAATAAAGTCAAAAATCTAATAAAGCAGGAGAAAAATCCAATACTACCAGTCTGCCCTTAACTCCTCCCAACACAACCCCAAGCAATTCTGGTCCTCCATAAACTCCATCCTCCACCCAGGTAAAGTCAGTACCCCTCCACCTAACATTCTCCACTCTTCAGAAAATATTGCTACCTTATTCAATAAACACTTCACACAAACCTTACTATCACTAGCAAGACAACACATCCCCTCTACCCTCCACCCCACACCTACACCCAGTAATCTTCCCACTGTCTTCTCTTTTTCTCCTATTCCTACCTCCAACATAAAAACCTCTTAACTAAACCTAAACCCACTAAACTAGCAGCAGACAACCTCCCAAGTGAATACCTACAAATTGCAGCCGACGCCCTAGCCTACCCAGTCTCAATCTTGATCAACCGATCTCTATCAGAATGCTACGTCCCTTCACTATGGAAAATATCACCGATCTCTGTCAGAATGCTACGTCCCTTCACTATGGAAAATATCACACATTATTCCCCTTCACAAAGGCAGCCCCTCCACAGAACTCACCAATTAGCAATTCTCTCTCCACTCTACAAAATACTAGAGAGATGCATTCACTCTCAAACCTTAGATTACCTCCTTACTAACAACCTCCTTTCTAACAGTTAACATGGTTTCCGGCCAAACCATAGCACTACCACTGCCTTACTCTCTTTTACTAACACTATCCTTCAGCATAAAAACAATGGCTATCTCTCCTCTGCAACGTTCCTAGACCTATCGAAAGCATTTGACATGGTCCCACACAAAAAACTCATCTCTGTTCTCAATAACCTATCCTTCTCTCAATCAGTCACCAACTGGCTTTAGAGCTACCTGAATGGCCGCCAGCAATCCATTGTATGGCAGAATGACATATCTCCCCAACTACCTGTCTCTATTGGTGTTCCCCAAGGATCCATCCTTGGACCCTTACTCTTCTCCATTTTCACCAGTAATCTAGTCACTACCACCAAAAATGGCTCTCTCATACAATATGCAGATGACTCAACCATCATCTGCTCAGCCCAGTCCCTACCCGAACTGCAAAAGGTCACACAGGATGCCTTTTCCTCTGTTGAAACTTGGCTATCTGATGCCCAGTTAATACTCAATCCAAACAAAACTAAACTCCTCATCTTCCAACCCACCAAACATACTCAAACCCACTCTCACTTTAATGTTGTGTCTTTCGGCTTTTCCCGGTTAGGTGTCACCACAGCAGAACTCCGGTCCACTAATGATTGGCAGTAGATTTTTACGTGCCGAGTTGCCGGCCCTGATGTACAACCTTCAACGAAGTTACGCCCATTCATGTATGTCTCCACGCAGAAGACGCTCTAGCTGAGATATCACAGCCAAAGACAACACCACTATCCACCCAACAGATCACACCAAATTGCTAGGAGTTGAGATAGACAATAATCTCAAAATTGACATTCACATATCCATGACCATAAAAAAAGTCCACAAAAAGCTAGGAGTCTTATACAGAAATAAGCAATTCCTCACAAAAGCAGCCAGGATTTCAGTTGAAAATTCCCACCTTATCTCCACCCTTCTTTACACCTCTCCAATATATACAAACCTAAGGCAAAGCAATCTAAATAAACTCGAGACCTGCTACAACAAAATCGCCAATTCACCACCAGGGCATTCTATCGTAGTCACCACTGTCTCTCACTTGCTGAACCTGGCTGGCTAGAACTCCCTCACCTCCTTCAATGGTATCAACTCTCACTCGCCCACAAACTAATGAACCATCCTCTAAAAGTCCCATCCCTCCAAAATCTACTCCAGCCCTATCTCACCACCAGACCACTATGGTCCAGCAACAAAAATCAATTACAGGTAACCAGAGCCAAGAACTCTGCTGGAGAAGCACTTTTCTCCATCTCAATAGCCAAATTATGGAACACCCCCCCCCCCCCCCCACAATAACCTCTGTACCATCATGCACCCACTTCAAAGTTGTACTTAAAGTTCACCTAAAAAAATGCTAGTTATGGCTTTGTAACTCACCTCACTAGCATCTTCCACTCCACCTACCCTCAACCTCTCTTCCACCCCACTAACTACCTTTGATTCCAGCCAACTCTGACGCTTGTACACTTATTATTTATAATACTGCCATCATTTCTTACTGTAACAATGTTAATAACTGCTATTTACTTCTTAGAATACATTCCATCTTAGATGGCACATATGTTATGTGTCTACTGTATGTACTATGTTCTTCATCAGGAACTATGTTTGTATGAACATTACTTTGTGGAGCTTTTCTCCCCGGGCCTCTGCTGAAAAAGGACCTGCGTCCAATCGGAATTTCCCAGTCAACAAATGTAAATAAAGTAACTGCTAAAGAACACTTGAAAACTCTAGGGTCATGCCTTTGCTCTCACCCTACTTAAATGTCTTCACATACCATAAACTCCCCACTGTCCTCACTTCTTTTTGCCTCTACTGCACTATGTCTTATTTTCTGTAAATTAATGATGACTGGTTTCACAGAACAAAATTGATTAATGTTTTTATATTATTATCATTTATTCACTTTTAGAATATAACTTATGTAAATCTCTCTTTTATTTGTACATTTGAATTTGTAACATTCTTTATGTGTTGGATAATGTTTCTTTTTGTTTTGGAGCTTTTCTCCCCAGGCCTCCACTGAAAAAGGACTATTCTTAGCTCAGTCGGACAATTCTCGGTCAATAAATGTAAAATAAATAAATAAATAAATCTTTATGGCATTGAGTCAGCAAGCCCAAGAATTTCCAATATATGAGAAGTTATACAAAATAAAGCTAAAGACAAAGGATATTTATTAACAATTGTTTACTGTAATTAAATATTTGCAGTAGTTTGCATTCATTTTATTTGTTGCTTTTATTCATACTATATCCTTAAAGATTTATACTTTTACATAACCTATAAGAATGTCTTTCCATTCTCCATTTTAGACCTATCCATCTGGAGCTCCATTCCTCTAGTTACTTGTAAAACAGAGAAATTCAGTCCCTCCATATCTGTCTTAATTGGGTACCATAGCAAAAGAGAGAGATTTAATTGCAGGATACAACTATCCTGTACTGTTTAACATCCGTATAAACCCACAATGGCCCCAGGTAAATATTCCATACTGAGAATTCCCGGTTTTAAAAGTTTGCCATTGTGAGGAAACCTAATTGCCAGGACTTGTGTATCATACTCATGAGATTTTATTCACCTTATTAAGTTATTGGCTAGATATCACTTCTCAGTGTCATTGCACATGGATACAAATGTTCTGTTCTTTCAAAGTTGATAACCAGTTGATGACCAGAATAAGAAATGTCCCTCCAACCTGATATCTCCCTCAGGGGACTTTGCTACTTCAAACTGACTGGCCACTAGGTGGCGCTCCTTTACCTGCTTACTGTCTCTACTAACTTCACCCACTCTTATCCTATCTCCGCTACACAGCCCTTGACATCTCTTCCTCTGCTCTCTCCCTCACTACTATCCCAGGACTACCTATCCTCTTTTCACTCAGCAAACTCCCCTTCTCTATCCTCATAAAGCCTCTTACCTGTTTCTATTGTCTGCCATCCAGATATCTACCCACTACTCTACTTCTCTGTAAGTCTTTCAATCCCCCTACACATCTCTCCAAACTTACCTTCCGGTTCTCACACTCTACTGATTGTTTTCCTCACATTCTCTTTCCTTTGGCTCTCGTCTTGCTATTCTCATCTTCTGTTCTTTACTTAGTCTTCTTAACCTCCTGTCTCACAGACTGTTCCCGATCTGTCCCTGTCACTTCAACTCTAATCTCCCCATTACTCTAATCCTCTCTACTCCCCTGCCCTTTTCTTCTGGAACCGCCTCATCTGTCGCAGTTTCTTCTTGAGACTTCCGGTCTGTACCAGTACTCCCCGTACACTCTCCTTCCTCCCCTGCTCACTCACTCCTCCCATTCAGCCCAACTTCCTCTCCTATCCCATATAGTTTCCACATCCAACTTTACGCCATCTTTATTCTCTAGTCCTGCCCCAGGCTGCTGTGTATCCCTGGCTCCAGCGTCTGCACCTAATGTAAGTTCTAAAGGACTCTTCTGCTTAACTGAAGCGTCTGGATTTGTTTCATGTTTACCATTTTTTCTACTGGCCGCTCAAATATGTGAATAGTATACATATGCTTTCCGTCTGCAACCGCTCAGTTAATACAGCGTTTTGCATGCGGAACTCACATTTGGCCGATAGGGACTTGTTTATTAATTTGTTCCACTGACCCTGTGCTGTTTAAGCTACTGACTGTTACTTAACTGTTATATTGGGCTTGTTCACTCGGTTATTGAATCTGTGGTAATTGTTTAGTAATCAGTAACTCTTTTTCTTTTTTTTCTGTGTCTAAATGGTAGTGTACTTGTATAAGCTCAACTTTTCTAGCGTTTAGCATGTGGTTTTTGTAATTGTACTTATAAACGCTCAACTTTTCTAGTGTTTAGCACGTGGTTATTGTAATTGCTGTTGGGGGCTTGTTTCATAGCCTACTAAATTTGTGTTAGTTGTGTTTGATCAAGTAAACTGTATTTTCTTCTCTTCTGTCGGAATCCCAGTGATATGCAATCGCTGAACTGATACAGCGCTTTACATGAGGATTCTCAAATCAGCTGTTTGGGGCTATAATCTTAGCCATATCAAACAAATCTGTACTAGTTGTGTATTATCCTGCAACTTTTGCCTGAATACTAATGTATCTTGTTACAACTAGGATTTATCTCGGATGTTTGCCTCAGTCGCGTTCTAAATGTGGCTGTGTTTGCTTTAGACTCTCAACCATTTAACACCACACACGTGGAGCACCTACTCTTACTGTTTTAACGTTAACATAACCGCCAAGGCTCACTCAAGGCTCTTTGAATGCAAATTGTAACTGCTGCTTACATTCGGTCTGTTAATCAATTACTGCCTGCTCATTTAACTAACTCTGCACACCAGGAACTGTATAATCACAATTTTACCTATCTGTGTTTAGTTAGTTGCTTAAATGTAGTCTGCTATTTAATTGTCTGCTCATTCAAAATTAACTCTGTGCAGCAGGAACTGTTTAATCACAGATTTACCGCTGTGTTTTTGTCTGCGACATCAAGGTACTTGTAAGAGTGTAACTCATTATTTTACTTTGCTGCTATATCTACTTATTTTGCAAACTTAACTGTATATGCTCAAGAACTGTCTGCTGTGAACTCCTGACTCCTACACTGCCCACTTATTACATTTTTTCTCTCTCCTTTGCATGTTCCAGCTTGGGCTCCTGCCTATCCTGCTCTAACCTCCTGAACGTACGTGCTTGATAGAATCCCCTCAGAAAAGGAAACTAAATCAAAATAACTGAACTCCCATCTGCTCCCTGAGTGTCTTCACCTTCACCAGCAAGGAATATTAGGGAAAGTATGTGTACTGCTCCTATATTTTGTGATAATTAAAGGTAGAACATAAGTCCTTCTAGGTCACAGAGCACTTCCCTGCCAGGTTAGCCAGCAGCCTAAACTCCCCTTCTTTGCCATTTAATAATCCTATTCCCCCAGTTTATATTTACATCCTCATTCTAGGACTACGATAGCCCACTCCCTCCAACCTGTTATCTCCCTCAGGGGACTTTGCTACTTCAAACTGACTGGCCACTAGGTGGCGCTCCTTTACCTGCTTACTGTCTCTACTAACTTCACCCACTCTTATCCTATCTCCCCTACACAGCCCTTGACATCTCTTCCTCTGCTCTCTCCCCCACTACTATCCCAGGACTTACTATCCTCTTTTCACTCAGCAAACTCCCCTTCTCTATCCTCATAAAGCCTCTTACTTGCTTCTACTGTCTGCCATCCAGATATCTACCCACTACTCTACCTCTCTGTAAGTCTTTCAATCCCCTTACACATCTCTCCAAATTTACCTTCCGGTTCTCGCACTCTACTGATTGTTTTCCTCACATTCTCTTTCCTTTGGCTCTACCCGCTCTGTTCGCCCTGCAAGCTCACTCCACTCCCCTCCCCTACCCTGCCCCCAAATTCCACCTGCCCCCTGCACCTCTACACTTATCCTTCACATTCTCCTCCCACCCATTCAATTACCCAATCTCAGTCCTCTCCTTATTTCCCCTCCCACCTATATCAATTAACTACTCATAGTCCTCTTCTTTCACCCCTCCCACTCCTACTCCTCCCTTTCCTCCATCCCACACCCTCTCTACAAAATATCTCCTCCTCCCCTCTCTACAATTTTAATATAACCCCTTCTACTTCTTTACCACTCGTCCTCAAATAGCCTGTTCTCTTTCACTTCACTTCTCTCTTCTTTTCTCCCCATTCCAAACATGCCCTCCCAAACACTCTATACTTTCCTGATCCCTTGCTCCCTTCTTCTACTGTTAACTCCTCTTTACCATGCTACCTCTTACTCTTCCAAAGCTCCACCATACCTTCCTTCTAGTCAAACCTCTCCTTGCACTAACCTGCAACATTTTCTATTCTCTCACTTCCATTCCATATCCCCCTCTCTCATCCCTCTTAATCTACTGCACCTATTCCATCCCAAACTCTTCTCCAACCCAACAAACACTTTCACTTTTATACTACTGCTAGCCCCAAACAACTTCCTACTATACAAACCTAAAAGGCTAAAAGTTATCTCCAGTGATGTTCTAGCCTTATCGGGAGATATCCATCCTAACCCTGGCCCCCATCTCATTACACACAACTCCTTCTCCCCACCCCCTATCTCTCCTACCACAAATAGCCCTCTCCTCTCTTCCCCTTCTTCTCATGCTTTTTCTGTTAATACTCTTAAGTTCTTCACTATCAATGCCTTAACAACAAAGTACACCAAGTACAAGCATGGATTAACCACAACCAACCTGACATCTTAGCCATCTCCGAAACCTGGCTAAAACCCCATATTGCTGACTCTGAAATCTCACCTCCTGGTTTCCACATCCTCAGAAGTGACCAATTAAATAAAAAAGGTGGAGGCTCTGCTCTAATCTACTCTAACATTCTCTCCCTAATCCCCCTTCAAATCACCACCCCTCAATTCAAAAATGCGGAACTAACAGCAGGTCTCCTATGACTAAATAAACATAAGAATATCTGCATTATTTCCTTATATATCTCCCCAGGCGACAACATCTCTACCCTTAAAAATATTCTTCTCTGGGCTTCAACTGAAATAAAATATGAAACTTACATTCTAGGCGATGTTAATATTGATTGGAATAAAATCAACACACCATCCCCTTCCTTATCCATTAACCTCTACAACTTCACCCAAGTTATCCATTCAACAACTCGTCCTAACAAAAATCATCCCCCAGGGTCCACCTTAGACTGGATTCTAGTCTCCCATCCTAACAAAATAATTCTCTCTGGCACTATCCCTGATACCTTTAGTGACCATCTCCCTGCTTTCATTCATCGCTCAGCAAACTCAACTCAATATCAACACCACTACATTCAAACTCGTAATCTTACCAACTTTAACCCTACAATTTTCTCAAACATTTTTAAACAAATTAACTGGCAAATCCTAAATTCTCTTCCCCTTGACAATGCTGTAGAACATTTTAACTCTGTCTTCCTAAATACTCTTAACTCCCTAGCCCCACCAAGAAACAAATGAGTCAAAGTCAATCCGGCCCCTTGGCTGACCAAAGAAACAAAACAAATCATGCGGCACAGGGACAAATCCTGGAAGCTTTATCAGAAAAATAAAATGTCCTCCACCTTGCTCCAATACACCCAACTCCACAACCAAGTAAAAAAAAACTAATCACCTTGGACAAAAAAAACTACTATAATAAACTCCAGTCCAACAATAATAAGAACCCTAAACAATTCTGGAATTCAGTTAACTCCCTTCTCCATCCAGGGTCCAGGAATAATCCCTGCCCTGACCCTAGTTTAAATGACATGGAGCTGAGCTCTCTCTTCAACTCTTTCTTCACTGAAACCATAGCTAAGCTAACCAAAACTTTCCCAAACAATAATCCATCCAACTCTCCTTCCTTAACACCCAACAACCATAATAACTGTCCTTGTAATTTCCAGCTCAAACCTGTTTCAATTATTTTTATAAAAAGGCTCTTATCCAAACTAAAGCCATGCTCTAATGCCCCTGATAACATACCTTCCTCCTTCCTCAAATGTGCTGCCGAAGGTATTGCCCTCCCAATCTGCATCCTAATTAACAGATCCTTAAAAGAGTCGTATGTACCCAAACTTTGGCGTTCAGCCTACATCATACCTCTCCACAAAGGAGGCAAAAACACCACTATTTCCAACTTCCGCCCCATTGCCCTACTCTCTCCAATATCTAAAATTCTAGAAAAATGTGTCCACCACCAACTTCTGACTTTCTTAACTCAAAATCACCTACTGACACCTACCCAACACGGCTTCCACCCTGGCCACAGCACTATAACTGCCTTACTATCCTTCCTTGAAACAGTCAATCAAGCCCGAGATTCTGGACTTCTAGTATCCACAGTACTGCTAGATCTCTCTAAAGCTTTTGACACCATCTCCCATACACACCTTCTCTTACATCTCGCCAATCTTAATCTTCTCCCTTATACTCTATCCTGGTTCTCCAGTTACCTATCAGACAGATCTCAAGCTGTCAGATGGAGGAACTCTACCTCCTCCTTCCTGCAAACACCTACCGGTGTTCCCCAGGGGTCTATCCTTGGACCCTTGCTCTTCAACATCTTCATTAATAACCTTTACACTGTCATCCCTGATACCACAGTTATCCAATACGCTGATGACTCTACCTTAGTCTGTGCTGCCTCTAACCTTCCTGAACTTCTGACTAAAACACAATTAGCTTTTTCCACTACGGAGAACTGGATGCACCAAAATCATCTCTCTCTTAACTCTAACAAATCTAAAATTTTACTTTTCTCTCCTTCCAGGGCTTTCTTCTTTGACAAAAATGCTTTCAAAGTCCTAAGCCAAGCCAACACTGCTTTAGAAGTGGTCCCTTCTGCAAAACTTCTTGGCATAACCATAGCTGAACAACTTAAATTCGATATCCACATACAACAAAACATAAAGAAAACCCACCAAAAGTTAGGTATGCTCTACAGGAATAATCGCTTTCTCTCTAACTCCTCTAGGCATACCTTGGCTATTAACTACCTTCTACCTTCTCTACTTTATGGAGCACCTCTTCTAACCAATCTGTCTGCTTCCAACACCTCAAAACTTGAAATTTGTTATAATAAGATTTCCAAATTTGCCACCAAATCCAAAACCTCAACACACCACTGCCTTACCCTACAATCCCTGAACTGGCTAGAGCTCCCCAACCACCTAGACTATCTCCAACTTACCACCGCTCACAAACTAATATTCTACCCAGATAAATGCCCAGCCTTAACAAACATCCTTCCACCATACATCCCAAATCGATCTCTAAGATCTGAAAACCAAAACCCAATATCCATCCACAAGCCCAAACATCCTGCTGGACAGCTTCTACTCTCCTTCTCTCTAGGTAAGAAATGGAACTCTCTCCCTCCCCCACTTAGAACAATACCTAACCCAGAATCCTTCAAGACCCAACTGTTCTCATACTTGTCATCTAAACGGAAATGTTCCTGCTTTCACCCTACATAATACCTAGGGAATTTTTTTTCCCCACTGAGCTCTCTATACTCCCTGCTCCACTCTTCCCCCAAGTTTCTATTTCTATTCTCCCAAATTAGACTCAGCTGACTGTCCCTGATCAAGCAAATTTCTCACTTAACTCCAAGTATGTAACTATTGTAAATATCAGTATTGCCATGTATCCATTGTTAAAAAAAAAAAAAAATTGTTAACTGTGTTTATGATGTACATTTATGTATTGTATTTCCCGACTGTTTGAATTTTACACCTGCATTTTACCTTAACACTAGGCAACCCTTAAGGTATTGTATTGCTTTTGAAATTCCTAATTGTATAAATTTTACTCCTGTACTTACCTTCAACACTCTGTAACCTTATTGTATTGTATTGTTTATGGAGCTTTTCTCCCTGGGTCTCCACTGAAAATGGGCACTTCTTGGCCCAGTGGACTTCCCCAGTAATCAAACTGAAATAAATAAAATAAATAAATAAATAAATAAAGTACGGAATGGTTTTGCCATGTGTGCTTGAATGTAGCCTGATATTTCTAGAATTTGAATTTGTTCTGTGATTAAAGATGTTACACCTACATGTGTAATGATATTTCTGTATGTTTGGAGAACCCTATATGCTGTTATGTTATACTCTGGTGTTGATTTGTTTTGCAGTTTTAAACTTGTATCAGTATCTATTCTGGTGAGATTTTGGTTAATGTATAACTTAGAAATGTCTTTGAATGTAAAATGTACAGTGTATGTTAAAAAAATGTATGTTTGCTTTATACTGAATCGTGGCTGAAAACAGTCCATTTTGGAGCGGACAGCAGTCCATTTATTAAAAAGAATATGCAATAAAAACAGTACATGCATTTTTACAAATTAAAAAAAAGTTTAATCTCAAGTTTTCTTTCTCATCCCTCACGTCACACATCATTCACTTAATTACAGCTGACCACCTATTAAGTTGCTATAATCTTTGACATTATTCACATTTTATTTGAAAGTCACCAGCTGGGTTTGTATATTTCACAATAAGTAAATGTTTTTCATTTACCATTTTCATGTATAATAAGCATGCCTCATAACTGGATGATTCATCTCACAGTTCCATGAGACACATTCATCTAGCACAGGCTTATTGAAAATCAGCACACTGTTACCCTTATGAAGTATTTTAGATGGTTTATTTCATTCATACCTACTGTTCTGATAATGTTAATAATTTACAAAGCAAATTTCTGTCATCTAGCCACAAGACTCAAAATGCCATAGAGGAAGATATTCCTAAAAACATATAACATGACAGAGGACCAAAATAAAGGCATTATAAAACAGAACCTATGAATTAGGGTTTTAGAATCTTATAAAGCAGAGTTGCTCAGATTATAAATGATAGGGGTGTGGATCCTGGTTTGTGTTCTTCACACAGGATTGACATTTGGGACCAGTGCTGGTTTATCATTTTCAGGCTGTTCTCTAATTATTTGAAACACACATTGAAACTGGTTCTGATTTTCATGACTAAGCAGTTATTATACCATGTACTTTGGTTCATTTTGGGGTGTGGTTTGTAGCCAGATTCCTAATTTCTGAGGCTGTGTATGTGTGTATAAAGATTACTATGACTAGGTTCTTAAGCTCTTATGCATGTTTGGAAAATGGCGAAGAATTGTATTTCAGCTACAATAATTTTGTGAACAGTTTTATCTTTTACTCCTAACAACTATTTGCCCAGCCCCCCAAATTATATGCAAGCCACACAATGAAAGACAACTTCCTGGTTTCAAGAACACGTGTAAGTTAATTACCATTCTCTTAGCAATCATTTATATTTGTTTTCTGTGATAAAGTTAACATAACAAAAGAATTACATAGAACATTTAAGGAAACTGACTCCATTGTTTTAATAATCAGACAGTAATAATACTAAATAAGGACACAACTTTCATGATATATTCAGTACTCTTGACTTTTCCTTTTTTAACTGTGGGTGCTATGCTAATGATCAGTAAACGTTATTAACAATTAGCATACCTTGCATACAAATTCATAATGCTAAACAGGAAAGAATAATGTATGACAATGTGAATGAAAGTCGGAATTTTGCATAGTCAGTAGATTGCATGATCAATAAGGTTACAATATCGGTGTGAAACTAGCTTTTCCACATGCTCATGTACTAATTTCACACCACACATTCAAAAAATCTCACAGTTTCATTAAAACAACATCTTAACTGTCTCACTTTTCTCTTCCTTAGTGGTTTTAGCAATGCCTAGTGTGAAAGACGTTTTTCATTCATAGCTGTCAGACTACAAACAGAAACATTTAAACAAGAATGTAGTGATTCGCTCACTGTTCCACAGAAAAGATGATAACAGTGAAGAATTGCAAGACTCGTTTTTTAATGATTTGTTTGCATGGATACCCAACTAGATTTTTGGTTACTTTCAGTGGACGCCTGGAGAGAAAAAGTCCAGCTAATGTTTGGTATGAAGGAGTTCAAGAATGAATGCACAACTCCATCCTTATTTTATTACAGAGAAGTTCAAGTAAATGCACAACATCAGGACTAAGATACAAGTATTACAAATGTTACAGGTACAACATTTTGAACTAATCCTAACACTGTGAAACAATTCCTAACAGTGTACAAAGTATATCATAATGGAAGATACCAAACTATTGATTTCCTCATATTAGACATAAAGTAGGTACAAATAAGTGTATCATATCTGCAATATTTACATCTACATATATACCCTGTAATGTAAGCAAATAATTATTGCAATATAAGATAACAATAGATACGGTAAAACACATTCTACAATAGTTTATTCCAGGAGGTTAGTCAGTGAATACAAATGTATATAAAACAGTAAAAGGTACACTCACACACACACAGACATTTGCACAAATACATAGACTGCTTCCATAAATATACTCCTGAGTTTGTAAGACATCAGAGGTACCATATTTATAAAGTGGGGATCTGAAGGCAAAGCCTTTATTTTGGGGGAACATGAGGTACAGTGGGGCTTGCTGCCCTACAAAATAACACTTTTTAAACTCATTACTGATTGTGAGTATAATTTGGGACTGATCAGCAGCAAGTTTGTGAAATTTAAGCCGTTGGTGTTTGAGTTTATAAAGTAAATCCAACAGTGATTCAATGTGTTGTTTTCCTTCCATACAGTTCCCATCTGTCAGCCTGACTCTCCTCCATTATTCTGTTACAAAATTGCTGACAATTCCATTATGATACAAGTTGTGCATTCACATTTGATTATACATATAGCAAAAACAAAAACAATCTATTATAGTTTTTTGTGTGAATGGGCATACCTTCATTGAAGGTTGTGCGTCAGGGCTGGTAACTCGGCACATAAAAATCAACTACCAATCATTAGCGGACCGGAGTTCCGCTGTGGTGACCCCTAACCGGGAAAAGCCGAAAGAAAACTACATAAAACATCTCTTGTAATATATGTGAGATGAAAAAGGTTTTATCAAAAATAACAGATGAGTAAGAGCCCCCCCCCCCTCATTTGAACTAATTATCTAAACTCTTACAATCCTGGAACTTAGCATTAATGGATGTTACAGAACTGCTAGCATTAATCAATGTATGGCAGTCATTTAATCATGAGTCATATTAATTTAGAAATAGGATGGCAGAACATGTTTCATAGAATGTATTGGGTTCCAGAAAGAATGGGGGGGGTCTATATACTTAAGGAATGGTTGGAAATAAAGGATTCTACCCTAGGGGTTTTCCAAGGTGGAGACAAAACAATAGAGTGTTTCCTGTCAATCACAGGTGCCTGTCCCACTAAATTATGATTGGCGAGTTTTACAAAACAAGAACTTGCAGATATATTCATTACACTGTTACCGCTACAAAACAGGTAATATTTTCATGTTGGAATGAATCTGTTTCCAGGGATTCAATATTTCCTCTTTCACATTGTTGGTTTTACTTCACAGAGGCTGTAACTTATGAACACATCTTCCAAGCAGATTTGCAGTATAAGGAAAGTGTAATGGACAGAAGGCACTGTCACTCACTTTGTTATAAGCAGTGAAAATGTAATGCCTCAGCACAACCTAAACATAATGTTGGTGAATTAGAGTTGTTGGTAAATGATGGAACTGGATGTATAAACATAAGGCTGATGGTCTGTTTTATCTGTCGTTTCAGTCCTAATAGCATGACTACAGACAACACACAGATAAGAAGACTAAAATAAATAAGGTAAACCTGGAACTTCACATCTGCAACACATAATAAAGTAGTGCACTGGTCAAAACTGGTTTTACTATGCAGTCATGGCTACTTCTGAGTATCTGATAACCTGAGCAGCCTTGACTGGTTTTGAAACACTCTATATAATGTTGTCAAGTTTTGCAATATATAAATAATGTACTTGACCTAATCTGTCATTTGTTAGCCCTGCAAAAAGCTAGCCTACCCTAGTTTGTTTAGATTGTTGTTAATACTTGCAGGCATTGACTACCATTACCTACAACATTAATTAATAACTTACTTTGAATATAATGCAGTGGAATAATCCGGATACTCTTGGACATATCCAATGTGCTTTAGCATACACATGTGTAGCAATGAAGAAACCACCCTGCATTGCAGTGCAGAAATTGTGATTTAAAATGATGCTCTTTATACTGGTAGTTTATTTTCATTTAGTCATTCACTGACAGTCAATTTTTTCATAGAATAATTTGGGGTAAAATGAGGTAAATTGTTGTGTCTTTTCCAAGTTAAGAGTTGCCACAGCGGAACTCCGGTCCACTAATGATTGGTAGTTGATTTTTACGTGCCAAGTAACTAGCCCTGACACACAACCGCCAACGAAGGTACACCCATTCGTGCATGTCTCCACGAAGAAGATGCTCTAGCTGAGAATTGAACCGGACAGCGTCTTACTGTGAGGCAACAATGCTACCGCAGCACCTCACATTCCAATTCTTCCACTCAGGTGACATAATATTCAGAGAAACAGGCCAGGAGCTCTGTGTGATACAGTACAATGACTACAACTTGAGTTTGTAACAGTCATAGAGTTATGATATTCTATAAACCAATGAATTTGTAGTGTTTATGCTTATTTTATATATTTGTTCATTTATTTTTATCTGGGCAATTGAGACAACATTCTTATAAGTTACAACTTGACAAACAACAAAGAGATGCAATTAGCAGCACAGAGTACAATTTTTTTTATTGAGTTAGGAAACAAATTCTCTAGCTGAATTAGTAACTGAATGTGTGATTGAGTAAACTATGCATGCCACAAAACTGGCAGGCAATGAACATGCCTCATAATTACATGCCCTAGCTCTCAATTCCCTGACACACATTCATCCGAAGTAGGCTTATTCAAAAGTCAGCAAATTGTTACCCTTAAAAAGTATAAGTTAATAATAAGTATTTTAAATGTTTTAACTCATTCATACTGACTATCATGATAAGTTAATACTTTATTTATAAAGCAAATTACTGCCATCTAGCCACAAGTGTCTAGAAGCCATAAAGGAAGATGTTCCTAAAAACATATAACATGATGGAGGACCTAAGTAAAGCCATCAGGGAATAGAAACTATGAAGTAGGGTTTCAGAAGCTTATAAAGCAGTTGTGCCCCATAGTGCATTTTTTAGGCAATGCCAAACTGAAAATACTTCTAACATAGCAAATCAAAACCAAGAAAATCTAAAGGAATTACTGCTCAGAGCTACTCTGTAGAAGACATCTGTGTGGACACTGAAACATGGTTTAAAGCCACTGAGAACTCACCAACAGTGCAAGGTTATAATGCCTTCCACACATGGGAGGGACTAAAAGTGGAGGTGTCTCTATTTACATCAAAAATAAATATACTTCAAGGCTAGTCAAACAGGACAATGCACTTCAATTGCCCCATGTTCAAATCACCATAGACAAAATCCAATTCCACATCCTTGCAAGCTATAGGTTCCCCTCTCTGACTCTGGAAACCCATACCATGAATTTAAACATATTAGAAATACTAACTATACAACCCAATACCATATTCATAGGTGACTTTAATTATCCCACTATTAACTGGGAATCCTGTACGACAGTGGTCTCCAACCTTTTTTGCACCAAGGACCGGTATCAATGTAAGACAATTTTCCATGTACCAGCCATCTCGTGGCATGCATAATAAAGTATTTAATTTGTTTATTTATTTATTTATTTGACATTTGTTTAATGAGGAGGCCAGACCCGGGAGAAAAGCTTCAAAGTGCAATAAAAAGACAATTGGCAATAATTACCAAAAAAAAAAAAAAAAAAAAAAGTGTACAATCTGCTCAACAGCATAAGATTGATCTACTATGGTTGATAGGTAAGTAAACCTAATGGCAACCTTACTGATTTTGTTTATAAGAGCAATATTTAACATCTGTCCCTATTATTTGGATCTGTCCAGTATACCTCTCAACTGTACAGATTTTCACAGAATGTCCAGATTTTTGTCTCATATTTTTTGTCTTTTTCTCATAAAATTGTAATTTTCTGGCAAATCACTGGCACATCATTGAGGCTGAAGTCAGAAAATAATGACAAACAGTTGAGTTTCATACTTCAGACCCTTCAGAAAATTCATGTTAATGCAAAATCTGTATTTCTATCAACTGTCAAAGTTTGTATGAGCAACACTTAAAAGGGTTCCTATTTTGGGCTTTTGTACCCCCATTATTTTTGACTTTGTCCAGATTTCTTGATCTAAGTAAGAGGTTGAGAGGTGTGTGTGTGTGTGTGTGTGTGTGTGTGTGTGTGTGTGTGTGTGTGTGTGTGTGTGTGTGTGTGTGTGTGTGTGAGCATGTGTGTGTGACAGAGAGAGAGGGAGAGAGAGAGAGAGAGAAAGAGAGTGAAGAATGAGTGTGATCGCTGCAGCAGCAGCAATGAGGTTTGTGTACCTTTGGTCCATACCCCCCCCACACACACACACACACACACGCACTCACACAGTCTTTTTTGCATTCATACATGCATTCACTCACACACATCGCTTTCACTCTTTTCCGATCTCTCACACCCAGTCACATCTTCATTCATACCTGCATTCATTCATTCACACATCGCTCTCACTCTCCCGATCTCACACATACACACACACAGTCACATCCTCATTCATACCTGCATTCATTCATTCACACATCGCTCTCACTCTCCCGATCTCACACATACACACACAGTCACATCCTCATTCATATGCATTCATTCATTCACACATCACTTTCACTCTCCTGATCTCACACATGCACACACACACAGTCACATCCTCATTCATACCTGCATTCATTCATTCACACGTCGCTCTCACTCTCCTGATCTCACACATACACACCCAGCCACTTCCTCATTCATACCTGCATTCATTCACACATTTATTCACACACCCTCTTATGCGTTCCTTCATACATCGCTCTCAATCTCCTGGTCTCACACCCACATGCCACACACTCACTTACGCATTCATTCATACATTGCTCTCACTCTCCCGCTCTCACACCCACATGCCACACACCCACTTACGCATTCATTCATGCATCCCTCTCACTCTTCCAATCTCACACACACACAGGCACTTATTCATTCATTCACACATTCATTCACACATCTCTCTCACTCTCCCGATCTCACACATACACACTCACACACCCACTTCCTCATTCATACCTACATTCATTCACACATTGCTCTCACTCTTCCGATCTCACTCACACACACAGACACTTCTTCATTCATTCCTGCATTCATTCACACATCGCTCTCGCTCTTCCGATCTCTCACACACACACAGACTCTTTTGCTTTCATGCACACATTCACTCACACACACAGACAGACACATACACACTCATACAGGCATTCACTTACCTTACCCGAAGGCCTGGTTCCAAGTGCTCTATGGACCGGTACTGGTGCATGGCTCGGTGGTTGGGGAACACTGTTATATGACATCAAATGTACACGCACAGAGATTCATAGATGTTGTAATCACAAACTCCCTGGACCAAATAGTCAATACACTAACCAGGGGTGCAACCATACTGGATCTGGTCCTCACTAATATGGGAGAGTGCTGCACACCCCCTACTCTAATTTCTTCCCTGGTAAGGTCAGACCACAAAATGGTCTCCTTTGAAGTAAAAATAAAACCTAGATCCCCAGCTTAACCTGGAATATTCAGGAACTATTCTAAGGCTAACATCTTACTATTAAGTGAGAACATGGCAAAATTTCAAGCCCCCATAAACCCTGAGAACACTGCTGCCTATGCAGAACTGTTCACAGAAACCATGTAGAAGCCTGTTAAAACTCCATAGAGGCAGCTGTACCCACCAGGAAAAAGTAAAAAACTAACTCAGAAAACAAGCCACCCTGGTGGTATCACAAAATCAACAGGCTGAATAACAGGAGGAAGAAAATCATGGCAAACATTAGGAGGTACAGCACCCAGCAGTGCAAAAGCACTCTGATCAAATTAAACTAACAACTCAGAGAACAAATAAAGTCTACCAAAGCTGCATTTGAGGTAAGTTTGGCCTCCCAGGCCAAGGACAACCACAAAGCATTCTTTAGCTATGGCTGCAACCTCAAAGGCAATACACAATTGTGTGCAGAGGTCATTGTAAATGGAGGCACCTATACTGAACCAGAAGATATAGCAAACTTCCCGGCTGATAAATTCAGCTCCAACTTTACCCCTCTCTCTCCCTCAACCTTCCCTCAGGAAATATCATCAAATATAACTCCCTCTACTATCACTGGGAAACAGGTCCTTAGTGCTCTCTCTAAGACCAAGAACACTGCATCATTGGTCCCAGACAATATGCCAAGATGCCTTCTAAATAGCATGAATCATGATCTATCATGGCCTCTGGAATTACTGTTTAACTGTAGCCACCAAACAGGCTTCTTGCCTCATGAATGGATAAAAGCAGCAGGCATCCCTCTGCAGAAAGGCAGGGCATCTACAGACCCTGAAAACTATAGACCCATAAGTCTCACTAGTCTTATATATAAAGCCAGGGAAAGAATTATCATGGAGATGATCAACAGAAATATAGTAAACCTCCAGACACTGGGCCCAACCCAGTTTGGTTTTGTCAAGGGCAGATCATGCCTACTCAACCTAGTGGACTTCTTTAAGAAGGTCACCAAAGCAATAGATGAGGGCAAAATTGTTCACACTGCCTACTTGACCTAGCCAAGCCATTTGACACAATACCCCACTCAAGCATTGTTGACAAACTCAAGAGGTTAGATACAAACCAGTATGTCACCCGGTGGATAGCCAACTGGCTCACAGACAGGACCCAAGTTAAAATTGGGGAGTCCAGCTCCACAAAGAGGCCAGCCACAAGTGGGGTCCCTCATGGATCAGTCCTTGGACTGCTCCTTTCTGGCATTTACTCCTCAGAAGTCAAGGCCAATGTCAGTGGTCTCTGGCTGACTAAAATTGCAGATGATTGCAAATTAGGAGCTATCATTTATTCTCACATTGACACAAATGTTCTCCAGGAGGGATTGACACAGGCAAACAATTGGTGTCAGAGCCATGGACTAAAACTAAATGCCAAGAAATGCATAATAGTATCCTTTGGAAAGTCATCCATCCCTGGTAACTATCATATTGATAAATCACCCCTTAGAGCTGACCCATTAGTCAGGGACTTAGGGACACACATAGATAGTAATCTAGCCTTTGGCCATCACATGTTTACAGTGATGAGGAAATTATTCTATATTGCACAACTTATAAACAAAGGTATGGCATCTAAGTCTAAGGAAGTAATTATTCCACTGTATTTGGCATTCATCAGACCTATCATTGAGTACAATGCCTCCTTTGGTATGTACCTAACCAAGCATATCCAACAACTGGAACATCCACAGAGGTTTCTCACTAAAAGAATACAGGGTGTAAGTAAAATGTCCTATGCAGACTGTCTCAAGGGCCTATCCCTGTATTCTGTCTCCTACAGGTTTTTGAGGGGAGATCTATGTCCGGCAGACAGGGCATTATCAGACCCCACTCTGATGGACCTCCTACATATTCACAAAATGAACAGCACCAGAATTACCTGTTCTAAAGACTTAAACTTTGCCTGTGATATAAATAGGTCCTGTTGGCGAGTTAAGTATGTATCCCAGAGACTACCCCATCTATGGAACAGGCTCCCCATCCATGTGAAGCAGAGTTCCTGCCTAACCCAATTCAAGTTCAACCTGGACAACTGGATGGAAAACTGGAAATTCATCCCTGGTTTGGCACCTATGTCTCTAATGGACACAGGTGACCTGTAAATGCTTCATCTCTCAGGCCCATGCTTACAGTTATCAAGGGAATCAGAACTTGTCAGAGATTTGGGATGTTTGGCTAGGCTTAAAAAGGTCTTTGTGGTCGGTAGCCTAGTAAACACCTATGAACCTATGAACCTATGCATAGTTTATTCTGTGGCATATTTACTTCGATGTGTCACTGACTAGCATATGGTGGTTTGATGATTACTGTATGTGGGTAATTTGGTGTTCTAACCCCCAATACTGTTTGTCTAGCTAAACTGTTTGACTCTGAACAAGTTACTTATCTAGACACCACTCCCAGGCTGAGTGTGAAAAAGGTCCATGGAGATCAGTGATTTTCTCAAGAAAACAGAGAAAATAAAGTTTGTAAAAAAGTATCATGATACTATTTCAGCAATTGTGCATTATAAATTATAGCTAGACTATGTTATCTAAGGAGAAAACTGCCCGATAGTACTTAACATGGAAAACTCAAATTGCTTAAATCCCCTTTACTTTAAGGATGCTGTGTCTTAAAGGAATCATTTTTATTACCAGACTGAAACAAACTGACATTTAAGACTTATCCATAAATAAATGTCACGACACCATGAACACAAGCACAAAGTATTCATATCAGAAGGCACATAAATGAATTATGTGTCTGTATACACTATACAGTCACCAGCTTCCTGAGAATTTTTTTTTTTGTTAAGTATCAAGTTTAGTAATGGGATGGAATACTGAAATCACATGGTTTGACATATTCCACATATTTCAAAAGCAAAATTATCTTTTTGGTACACATTAAGGAGATCTGTGTATATGTATTTCTGAAATAGTAGAAGACCAATGTTAGTGCAGATCAGTTGGTTATGAAGCCACTATCACCTTGGAAAAGGCAGCTCTCGCATAAGATACTGCCTGCCATAGCTTTCAACTTCTTAGCACAAAAAATCTGGACAAGCCAAATATAATAGGGGGACAATGCCCCAAAAATAGGGACAAATTTTAAATATTGCTCTTATAAACTTAGAAAGTTGCAAGAATAGAAATTCTTGTGTTACCATGCATTTTCTGAAGAGTGCAAAGTCTGAAACTCAAATGCCTGTCATTATTTAATAAATTCAGTCCTTACTGAGTTCCCACAAAAATCCAGAAAATCACAGATTTTATGAGGATTAGACCAAGAATATGAGGCAAAAATCTGGACATTCTGTGAAAATCTGGACAGTTGAGAAGTATTCTGTCCTCTACCACTGACAGATGTTGATGGAAAATAGTAGAAATAGCAGAAAGCCCTAACCGAGAGTCAGTTTGTAAATAAAAAGGTAATAAGCACATATGAAATTATGAGGTAAACAATATAGCAACTCCATCTCACCACTGACACAAAATAAGATGTTTTTAAAATAAGAGTGACATTCTTGGATTGTAGAAATTGGCAGGTTTTTTTTAGAGAAGATTAAATAAGGACTTCAATTCAAATCATGAAGAAGTAAAACGGAAAACTTGCCCACTCTACTGCACATATTGCCTGATCTGAAAGCCTTACAATGTTGTACTATTTAGTGATTAGCAAATCATGGTTCCTCTAGGTGAATTCTCACCCTCTCAGGGTGTTCCTATGAATAATAGATGTGACTGCATTACTGAAAGTACTTTTTGACACACACTTCACTTTTATTTCACAACTATAGCAAACAGAGCACTAGTGCTGTTCAAAGCATTATTCAGATCAATATCAATGTAATGACATGAAACACATAGAAAACAAAACATCAGAAAAAATCTTGCACCTCACAAAACATGAACAACAGAAAACATCAAACATTATAAAAACTGAACATTATCATTGTGAGGGGAAGTCTGTCTGCCCCTGATGAACCAAAAATCCCTGTACAGACGTCAGGCTTAATTACATATGGATAATTTGTGATCAACACTCTGTGTGATTTATTTAAGTTGTATTTAAAGCTGAAGATTGTGGTATTTCTTTTTTGTTAACTAGTTAAGCCCACTTGATACATGTCCCTTTCTTGGTAACCCAAAAGCATTGGCTGTTTAAGGGACTTGCTTAGAATCATACAGCTTGCAAGCAGAAATTGCGGGAGTGAAATCGAATATACAGGACAAAGTTTAAAAGCACATAGTCTTGACCCACTAAGCTAAAATGCCAGATAATTGTTGACATCTCAGAGATTAAATACTCTTGGAGTTGCTATATTTATGATGGATGATGTGTGGAGGCTGCATGCTGGAAACTCCCCTGCAAAATGGCTTTAAAAGTGAAACACTGAAGTTTGATTGTTGCTCTTTCACTGTATCTTTAATACTCAGCAGTCACAATCCAGAGTGTTCATTATACGTGCATTAAACCTTTACTTTTGGAGCCTCTATACTACTTGTATGTATGAACTCAGAGATCATGCACCCATGCAGGAAGTAGAACTACTGCAGTTATGTAAAACTGACTACTAATTCTGTGCAGTTGCATAATCTCCATTAACAAATCAGCAAGCAGCTATCAAGCTGCAACTGCAAACAATATCCCCTCATCAGCTTCATTTAAATAACCACTTTTGATGAATGAGCTACTTCAAATAACTATTCAGAATGAGCTGCAAACCATGAACCTGGTATCATATTAAAAACTGAAACGGAAAGGAAAACAATAATTCCTCTCTGGGGATTAAACCAAGGATCCCTGCATTTTGTAGGGTTGTCACTGCCACTAGACCAATAAGGAGTATCAGGACTGTTAGGTAACTAGTTTCCCCAAGAGTAGTTTCTCCTTTTAACTAGGAATCCACCATGATGGTGATTTTTTTTTTAACAGATAAGCATCCAATGCTGAACAAACCACGAATATAATATCTTATTAAACTGGACAGGAAAGGAAAACACTGATCCATGTCTTTGGGTTTAAACCCAGGATCTTCTGCATTCCATGTAGTTATCACTGCCACTGGTCTTGTAAGGACTGTCTGGCAAGTTAGGTACCTAGATTCCTCGAAGCATAGTTTCTCCTTTCAACTAGGAAACCACCATGATGGTGGGGTTTTTTTTTAGCATACAAGCATCCAATTTCTTTGCTGAAAGGAGTAGCTACACTTGGAGAAAACAGGCACCTAACTGTCCGGAGACTTCTTAGATATAGATTCATAAGTAATTACTAGGTTAATGACAGCACAGGCATTTTTAAGCCTAGCCATGCATATCAAATGTGTCCAACAGGTTTGGTGACCTAGTGGTTATTTTTAGGGGTATGTGCAAGCTTGGGCATGGGTGGTCAAACATTTACTTATTGCCTCTATCCATTGCAGACATAGGTGACAGACCAGGGGAGATTTTCTGATTTTTCCATTCATTAGTCCAGTTTATGCTTGAATAGGGTCAGGGAAGAGCTCTGCTTCATATGGATGGGAAACCAGTTCCAGAAAAGGGGTATTCTCTGAGCCATATACCTGTCCCTCCAACATGTCCTAGTCATGTCATAAGCAAAGTTTAAGTCCTTTGATTGGGTAGTTTCAGTGCTATTTATTTTGCAGATATGCAAGAAGTCCATTAGAGCGGAATCCTGGGATGCTTGTATGCCAGACATAGTTCACATCTGAACAGTCTGTAGGAGACAGGGGCAGGGATTTGTTGCGATCTGCAGAGGACATGTTGTTAAAGCCCTGTATTTTTTTTTTTTTTTTTGTGAGGAACCTCTGTGGACAGTCCAACATGTGCCTAGTCAGGTACATACTGAAGGGGCTTTGTACTCAATGATGGATCTGATGTCGAAGGATAACTTCCTTGGACATAGATGCCATGTACTTGCTTATAAATTGAGCAACATAGAAAGATTTCCTTACTACCTTAGACAAATGTTGGTCAAAAGCCATATTATTGTCTACATACATCCCAAATATCTGCCTACTGGGTATACGCTTAGGGGTGTGTTATCAATAATACAGTTTCCTGGGTAGCCGACTTCTCAAAGGATACTATTATGCATTTCTT